>NW_006399900.1:5914782-5942725 GCF_000299155.1 Elephantulus edwardii | reverse complement strand
TTTGGGTTTCCATTCATTCATTGTTGCACTATTCTCTCTACCCTCCTCCCAGTTTGTTCTTGTCCAAATGCCACAGTGCTTGTCAAAGCCAGTTCTGACTTAAAAAAAAAAAAAAAAAGAATTCACTCTGCATTTCTTAAGCTGAGAGAACTGAAAAACAAATTTAAGCTTTGAGTCACAATATTGACATATGCTATGGGCAATATATTGAATAATCCAGAAAGCATCAAAGGAAGATGGAGGGAATACACAGAATCAGTTTCAGAAATAACTGACTGACACTGAAAAATTTCAGGAAGTACCATATGAATAAGAGCCCATGGTAATGAAGGAAGAAATAGAAGATATATTGATGGCATTGGTAAAAAATAAAGCTCCAGGAATCAATGGAATACCAACTGATTTGTTTCAATTAACAGTCAGCCTTGGGTGCTCTCACTATTCTATGCCAGGAAATTTGCAGGACAGCTGTCAGGCCATTTGATTGGAAGGGGTACATATTTATTCCCATTCCCAAGAAAGGTGATTCAACAGAATGTGGAAACTATTGAACAATATCATTAATATTACATGCAAGTAAAATACTGCTGAAGATCATTAAAAAATGGCTGAAACAGTACATAGATAGGGATCTGCTAGAAGCTTAAGAAGGATTTAGAAGAGGCTGTGGCACCAGGGACTTCATTTCTAATGTACTTTGTTGGCTATTTAAAGGCATTTGACTATGTGTGTGATAACAATTTGTGGCTGACATTGAGAAGAATGGGAGTTCCAAAACACTTGATTGTGCTCATATGACACCTATACATAGAGCAGGAGGCTGCTGTTGCAAACAGCAAGGAAACACTACATGGTTTAAAATTAAGAAGAGAGTGTGTCAGGGTAGTATTCTTTCTCCGTATCTTTTACTCTACATGCTGAGCAAATTATTCTAGAAGCTGGACTCTATTAAGGGTAATGTGGAATCAAGGTAGGAGAGAGACTCATCAATAACCTATGATAGGCAGATTATACAATCTTGCTTGTTGAAAGTGAGGAGGACTTAAAGCACTTGTTGCAAAAGATCAAGAAATTCAGCCTTCAGTAAGTATTGCATCTCAATTTCAATAAAACAAAGATTCTTATCACTGGACCAATATGCAACATCATAATGTATGGAGAAGAGATTGAAACTGTCAACAACTTCATCTTTATTGGACCCACAATTAATGTCCTAAACTAGCAGGAAGGAAATAAGGAGACACATTGCACTGGGAATATTTGCAATTAGGGACCTCTCCAAATTATTGAGGAATAATGATGTTAGTTTGAGGACTAAAGTGCATCTGATTCAGGCAATACTCTTTCAGATCACTTCCTATGTATCTGAGAGCTGGTCAGTGAATAAGGATGACAGAAGAAAAATTGATGTCTTTGAATTGTGGTGTTGGAGAACAGCATTGAACATTTCTTAGATGGCCAAAAGAATAAACAAATATGTCTTGGAAAGGGTGAAGCCAGAGTGCTCTTTGGAGGCAAGAATGATGAGACTTCACCTCACATACTTTGGCATGTTGCTAGGAGTAGCTATACCTTGGAGAAGAATATAATGTTAGGAAGGGTGAATGGCTAGTGAAGGAGAGGAAGAACTTGGACCAGGTGGATTGATGCAGTGACTGCAGCAATGAGCTGTTGTCTGTCAGAATATTGTAAAGAGCTCAGGAAAAACAAAGTGTTACCCACAAAAGGAAACTGAAAAGACTAAGATTCAATTTCTTACCAGAAACCATGCAAACAAGCAGAAATGGCATGATGTACTCAAAACTCTCAAAGAAAACTACCAATTGAGAAAAGTGAAGTGTGCAGATGGCTCAAGATAGAACAGGGTTCAGATCTTTTGTTCATAGGTTTGTTTTGAGTTGACTTGACTGCTCCTAACAACCACGAAGAAGTATCTTCACACAGAGACTGCACAAAATAGTGGATACACAAAGTAATCACAACATCTCACACACACACACACACACACATATACACACACACACACAAACCAAAATGGCAACAAGAAAATCTTGTTCATCAATTACCACAGTGAAAGTAAATGGATTAAAGGTATTAGTTAAGAGAAAAATAGTGGCAGAAAAAATAACAAAGCAAACGGATCAATATATTGTCTACAAAGACACACCCAAGACAGAAGGACAAAGAGTTAAAATCAAAGGGTTGAAAAAAAGAAATCAAGCAAATGGCAACCAAAGGAGGAATAAAAAAAGCAGCAGTGGCAATATTAATCTCATGAAATATGCTAAAAACCTACTCAAAATACCTAATCAAAATATCATGGTACTTGTACAGGAATAGATAGACAATAGACTAATAGAATAAAATTGAGAACACAGGTATCAATATGACCACCTAGGACAGGGATCAGAGTAAGAAGAGAGGGTTCATATCTGTTGTTCATAGCAATGCTAGGAGTTGTACTAGACTTGATGACACCTAACAATAACAATAGTCAACTGATCTTTGAAAGGTGGTGAACCTAGTACCTGGGCAAATGACAGCCTCTTTTAAAAAATATTGTTGGCAAAACTGGACGCCTATCTGTAGAAAGCTGAAATAAGTTCCACATCTCACATTATACACAAAAATCAACTCAAAGTGAATTAAGAGTCTAGAGGTAAAGCAAAAAACTATAAAGAGCATCAAAGGAAAAAATAGAAACAAATTTAGGACACGAAATTGTGGCTTGAGCGACCCATGTTAGAAGAAAGTCGTTATACTTGGAAAAGTAGAAGGTTAGTGTAGGAGGGGAAGACCTTCAATGAGATGGATTGAAACAAACATTAAATATGGGCTCTACTGTGGTAGAGATGATGAGGATGACAGAGGATAGGGCAAGGTTCAGATCTGATGTTCATAGGGTAACTATGAGTTGTACTCAATGCCATCTAACAACAGTAACAACTGTGGCTTACTGGTAAGATGTGCTGTCAACCAAAAGGTTCACAGTTCAAATATACTGGCTATTCCACTGGAGAAAGACAGGGAACCTTCTCCCATGCATTAACTGCCTCTGAAAACCCACTGGAGAATCAGCTCTGAATCAGTTCCAACTCAACGGTTTACAACAAGAACAAGTATCTCACCTAAGGCGGAGCTCATTTGTCTAGGGGATAAGGAGCTGTTCTGCCAGTTTGAAGGATTGTGCAAATCCACCAGGTGCTCTTGAGGAAAAAGAGAGATAATCTTCTTCCATAAAATTACAGGCTATGAAATACCCATTGGTAAGTCAGGTCTCAGTTGATTCTAACTTGATAGCGGTGAGGTTGAGCTGAATCTACAAATATGAATAGGCTTTCAAACATAGCCAATATGGATAGGGCAATATTGACCTAGATTGTGGAAGTAAAGGAATGACACAATCCATATACAAATGTACATGGCAATATCTGTTAAATGTTTCAATTTACTTATCCTTTTACTTATGTCTTTTACTTATCCTCAACAACCTTGGCAAATGTACAATATTTGCAAGGAATAAGCATGGTTGTTGTGTGGTGTTGAATTGGAATGAACTCATAGCTAATCTTCCAGTATATTTTCAGATGCAGTAAATTCTATGAGAGAAGATTGCCCATCCTTCTCCCATGGTGGAATATCTGATAGATTAAATATTATATAAAACTATTATCATAGAGTGAGTATAAGGATCCAGGAGGGGTGAGGGAGGTTGGAAGCAGAGGTATAAGGATGTGCAGGGGGAGTAGAGGATTAATCATGGGGTTGTACAATTTGATGGGTGAGGTGTGAGGGAATTTGAAAGAATTTGTTCTTGAAAACAATATATCCAAATTTTGTAAATAAACTAGTAGAAAATTAAAAAACAAAACAAAATTCAAACCCTTCTGTCTTTAGGATTGCAGCACAACTTCTTACCACTAGGACGCCAGAGCTCCCTTATAGAGCATTGTTGGTGTGTGCTGTTGAGTCACTTGAGACTCGTAGCAACCCTTTGTAGGATAGCTCTGTAGCCTGTCCTGTCCTGAGTCAATTTCACTAACTCTGACACTCCTCCCTCTTAACCCACTTACTGTATCAATCCATCTTATCCAGGATCTTCCTCTCCTGCACAGTCCTTCTATCCTTCCAAACATGAAACCCTTCTCCAATGACTGATTCCTTCTGGCCACACGCCCAGAGGATGTGAGACAGAGCATCAAAAGCCTTGCCTCCAAGAAGAAACTTGTTTTCACCCGGTTCAAGACATAACTATGTGTTTTTTTTTTGTGATTCATGGTATGTTCAAGACTTTTCTCCAGCACCACAACTCAAAGGCATTAATTCTACTTCTGTCATCCTTAGTCATTGTCTAGCTCTCTGATGAAGTAACTGTGAAGACCATGGTCTGGATCATATGCACCTTAGTATCTAGATTGATATTGTTACTTCTCAGTACTCTGGAGAAGTCCTTGACTGCAGATTTTCCCAGTGCAATCAGTCTTTTGATTTCCTGACTGCAAATTTTAATTGTTAACAACCTCAATCTCTTCTTCATTTATCATGGTGCTGTCAATTGGGCCAGTGGTAAGAATCTTTGTATTCTATGTGTTGAGCTTGAATCATTTTGAAGACTATTCCTTGACCTTCTGCAGCAAGAACTTCAGGTCCTTTAGTTTCAGCAAGCAGGGTTGTATCATTTACATGACATAGGTTGTTGATGAGTCTTCCTCTAATCCTGATGCTACATTCCTTCTTATAAAGCTCAGCCTCCCTAATGATCTGTTCTGCAAATAATTTGAAAAGCTTTGGAGACAGGATGCGTTCCTGACACACTCCTTTTGAACCATGCTGTGTTTTTCTGCTCTGTTCTGAGGACTGCTTCCTGGTTCAAGTATAGGTTTCACATGAGCACAAAGAAAGTGTTCTGGATTCCCATTTTTTTCTCAACATTAGCCACAATTTGTTGTAATCAACAAAACTAGTTGCCTTTACACAGTCAATGAAGCACAGACATTCCTCTGGTACTCTTTGCTTTCTGGAAAGATCCACCTGACATTGGCGATAATATCTCTAGTGTCATGCATGACCTCTTCAAATCCAGCTTGTATTTCTGATAGTTTTCCCTCAATGTACTGTTCCACGCATTTTTAAAAAATCTTCAGCAGGATTTTGCTTGTTCATGATACTAGTAATATTGTTCAATAATTTCCTCTCTCTGTAGGGTCACCTAGTTTTGGAATAGGAATAAATATGGATCTCCTCCAGTCAGGTAGCCAGGTAATTGTCCTCTAAGATTTCTTGGCACAACCTGGTGAGCATATCCAGGCTAGCATCGCTTTATTGAAATATGTCAGTTGGTACTCTATCAATTCCTGGGGACTTGTTTTTGCCAAGTCCTTTAGAGCAGCCTGCACTTCCTCCTTCTTTATTATTGCCCCTTGATCATATGTTGTTTCATGAAATTCTGTGTCACCCAATTCTTTCTGGTAAAATGACTCCATACTCTGTCCATATTCTCTTCTTTAAAAATTCATTTTAATGAAAGTTTACAGAGACTTTGGATTACGATTCATTCATAGCTGCATACTTTCCTCCCTGTCTAGCCCTCCACCTCTCAGTTCACTTTTCTCTTTGAAATGTAAAAAAAAAAAGAAATTATTTCATTGTTATACAAACACCCCCCACCCAACCCCTCACCACCCAGCCCACTCCACTATGCAGCTTTCATTCTGGACTCTTGTCATGACAATAATACCTAATCATTTATTCTTCTTAAGCAATTCTCTCTCTCATCTGTTTCAACTTTATTTATACTCTCTTAATTTCCCCTCAACTCCTATGTCAATCCTGTTTTACAACTATGGCACTATGCAGTATTTGTCCTTTTGTGACTGATATTTCACTAAGCATAATGTCCTACAAGGTCACCCATTTTGTGTAATATTTCAGGAGTTCCTTGTTTATCAATGCAGCATAATATTCCATTGTGTGAATATACCATAACTTCTCTAGCCATTCATTTGTTGATGGGAACTTGGGTTGTTTCCAACTCTTTGCTATTGTGAACAAAGCTGCAATAAACATGGGTGTGGAAATATCTGCCTGGGAGGCAGTTATGGTTTCTTTAGGGTATATTCCCAGTAGTGCAATTGCTGGGTCAAATGGTATTTCTATTTCCAACTTTTTGAGAATGTGCCATATTGCCTTCCATAGTGGTTGCACCATTTTGCACTCACACCAACAGTGAATAAGAGTTCCAGTTTCTCCACAATCTCATTAGCACTTGATGTTTCCTGTTCTGTTAAATTTTGCTATTCTTACTGGAGTGAGATTATATTTCATAGTTGTTTTGGTTTGCATCTCTCTTAGAGCTAGGGATTTTGAACATTTTTTCATGTTTGACATCTAAATGTCTTCTTTTGTGAATGTCCATCTTCTTTTAACGCTCCCTGTGTCATTCAATATTCTACCTATACCATCCTTACATATTGCAACTTGTGGCTAAAAATGAAGTAATAATAAAAAAATTATAATACCTGGCAATTGCTTATAGGAGACACTAAGGGCATCTAACTCATATCTGGAGCAAAAACACTAGTCAGGGGAATCTTCTACCTAGTGGAGTTTCCTAAACTGATTTTGAAGCTAGAGGGGATGAAGAAGTCAATCTCTGCAGAGGGACTAATAATAATATGCACTACTAACAAGATGAATTTACACAGTGGCTGCAGTCACTGTCGGAGGCTATGGGTTCAATCATAGCAGCAACTGTAAGGTTGGCACAGTCCCAGGCAATTTTTATTCAGTTGTACTCATGTGATTGTTACAATAGTGGAAGACAACAAAAAAAAGACTTATAGACTTTCCATGGAGTAAAAGTAAGCCTGTGAGAGAGGAAGGTGATGAGAGTTAAGAAGTAGGTAAGGGCCTTATGTGAAGAGCCGGAGGAAGAGGGCAATGTCGTTTTTAATTAGCACCACTGTTAGTGTTGCTGTAATTTTTTTTTCATGTTGTCCTTAGGCAAAAATAAATACCTAAGGGATTTTGTTTATTAAGCAGTTATGACGAAACAAATTAATAAGTATCTGTGTATTAATAACTCAGTAGGCTGTCTCAGCACATAGTTTGGAAATGACAGTCTAAAGTTAATGAGCTTTATCCTTAAAAGGGTGGAACTTTGGAGGAAGTAAAAGGATGTAGGCAATAATCAAATGTGTGTGTGTGTGTGTGTGTGTGGTTTATTTGTAGATGCGGTTGGTTTATTTTTTTTGTCATCTTTTCTAGGATAGTTTGTTGCTCATGGAGTAGTCGCATATGATAGAATCAGTGAACCTGAAGCAAAGCACATTATCTCCAATCAAACAATCTAATGTAATGTTGGTATTACCTTATATGTATTGTAATATAACATAATTACTTTGCATAATGCAGTCTAAAGAATGTGATTAATCAGTTAATGGTAAAGGGAGACTCACAGATTTGTGTTCTGCTTTCATACCATAAATACCTATATTGACAAAGCGCATTCCTATATACTGTCCTACAGTTGAGGGCCAAAATCTTGCAGCAGGTGTATCTGTAGATTCTGTAGAGTTTGGACTTCTCAGCCCCACAGAATCATGTGAGACAATTTATTGAAGTAAATTTCTCTCTTTCTCTTTATTTCTCTGTCGATTAGTTTCTCTGGGTAAACATCCTTAAGACTCTCTCTCTCTCTCTGTCTCTCTTTCACTGTATGTGTGTGTGTGTGTGTGTGCACGCTAGAATGTTTAAAAAACTTTTATAGGATTTTTTTTAAAGTTTTAGAGCCTGTAAAAGTTCAGTGAGACCACGTTACTGTTTAAGCTGAGAAGCATTGTGAAATGGTGGCAAGAATGGAGTTGTTGCTATTTTAAGTGTTATCAAACTGGTTCCATTAAAAGATGGCTTTATGTACAACAGAAAAGAGTGCTGTCTAGTCTTATATCATCTTCACACTGACCCCATGTCTGAGTTCCTGCTTGCAGCCACTGCGAGCCTATCTATCTCATTGGGTCTCTTTCTTTTTTAATCTGATCCTTTACCAAGTATGACATATTTGTCTAGAGATTGCTTACACACACACACACACACACACACACACACACAGAGTTAATAGCAAGTCAAATTTACTACCAGCCATTGAGCCCAAAATGAAGTAATCGACGGTATTTACCAATTTCTCCTCTTTGAAATTGATCAAACATGCAACCAAACACAGCTAAACCCATAACCTTTTAAAAGTCAGACTCACTGTTAATTGTCTTCTGTCTTATGAGAAGAGACTGCCCACATTCCTTCTGAGAAGCAGTTCACAATTTGAACCAATGACCGTTAATTTAGCAAGGCAACAAATAACACATTTTACCATAACATTTGCCAATGAATTAATTGCATCCACATGTTTGTTTCATGTGAGAAATTCTTTGGGAGAATACAGGTTAAGATGGAAGAATTTTTACATTAGTGATTTCAATGGAATTGCAAAACATAACTGACCAGGAGATGGGTGAGATGAACTGAAATGAATGGATCTGTGCAACACTTCATGAAATTTTACATCAGGCAGTTGAATTTTCAGTTTGAGGATTGAGGTAAAGGGTCTGTGCTGGACTTTTTATTTAGTAATCAGTAACATCTAAGTAGAAATTGGAATAATAATACCACCAATATATCAACATTTGACTGACATCACAAAGGATAGACGTATTGCTGTCCAAGAGGAAGAGGGACAAGCAGGAGCAGTCATGCATAGGGAAGTTGCTGTTGTTGTTGTTGTTGTCCACCGTCAATTTGGAACCAACTTATATCTGACCCTATTGCAGGTTTTCAGAGATTGCCTGTCTCCTCCAGTAGAATAGTAAGCAGATTCAAACCATCCACCTTTGATTTGGTAGCAAAATTCCTTACCATTACTTCACCAAATCTCTCTTGTATAGGCGGGGTGGAGCGACAAGTACTGTTGAGAAGGAGTGTGCAATATTATGGAAGAATAGAGTAATGTGATGCTCTAGAAATTGAAGAATGTTGTTTGTTGTTGTTGTGTGCTGTTGAGTCAGAAAAACTCATAACTGACCCTCCAGGAGTTTTCAGAGGCTGTAAATTGCATAGGAGAAATTCCATCTTTCTCCCTCAGAGCAGCTGATGTGTTACAATCATCTGCTTTGTGTTGGCAGCACTACTCCTTACCACTAGGTCACCAGAGCTCCCTAAGAGAAATGGTCACAAATGTGAAATACTTTAGCAAGTTATGGCTAGATAAGGGAAATTATAATGATCAAGAAAAAATACTGCTCAGAGTAGCAAAGGGAAGAAAGGTTATGAAAACACACTGATCTAAAGGCAAAATAGTATAAACTACAGTCAAGTTCTGGCTTTTCCTGAAGCCCAACGGTAAGCTTATTTGCTTGTTCACCTATTTTTTAATTAATTTATCTTACTTCTACATTTGCTACATAAGCTTTTATTGTCCTCCCTAAGAAACAGTTGCCTAATCTAAGGTCATGTGTTATACCTAAGATTTCTCTTAAGAGTTCATAATTTAAACTCTTAAATTTAGGTGTTTTATTCATTCAACATTAATATATTCTTATATGGTATATACTTGGGGTCCAGCTCCATTAGTTTGCATGTGGATATCCAATTGTTTCAAAACTATTTGTTGCAAAGACTGTTCTTTCCCCATTGGATGGCTTGACACTAGTGATAAAAATACATTGACAGTGAATGTTATGCTTTATTTCTGGATTCTGAATTCTATTCCATTGATCTGCATATCTAACTTTATGGCAATACTTTATTATCTTAGTTATTAGTTGGGTAGTAAGTTTTGAAATCAAGAGATACGAGTTTCTGTAACTTTGTAATTTCTAGTTTCAGACGTATATTTTATTAGTTTTCTGGATTTCTTGAGTTAACATGCAAATTTTATGATCAGTTTGTCAATTTCTTTTTTCTTAAAAAAAAGACCAGTGAAATTTTGGCAAATATTGTTTTGAAAAATGTGGATCAATATGTAGAGCATTGTCTCTTAATAACATTAAGTCTATGAGTATGGATGTCTTTTAATCAATTGGACAATTTTTAAAAAATTTCTTTTATATTTCCAGCAACAGTGTATGCGCGTTTCAAACTCTCCATATCCTCTCCAATATTCTTTTCTTGCCGTAACATTGCCACTGCTATTGGGGTGAGATCATATCTCATTGTGGTTTTGATTTGTATTTCTCTTATTGCCAATGATTTTGAGCATTTCTTCATGTGTCTGTTCCATCTGAATGTCCTGTGTGAAAGATGCTTTAGTATATTTTTGCCCAATTTGTAACTGAGTTATCAGTCTTCTCTGGAAGGTAGTGTGGCACTTCCTCAAAAAGCTGAAAATAGTTATTCCATATTACCCAGCTATTCCAGTGTTAGGAATATACCCCAAGGAAAATAGAACTGAGACACAAATGGAAATTTGTACACCAATGATAGTTATAGCAGTGTCATTCACAATAGCAAGAACATGGAAACAGTCCAAATGTCCATCAACAAACAACTGGATTGAGAAATTTGTGGTACAGTCACTCAATGGAACACTATGCAGCACTCAAGAGCAATGATTTTGAAAAATCCTATTTAGCATAGAGAGACTAGAGAGCATTATGCTGAGTGAACTAACTGGAGCACATAAGCACAAACACTACATAAGGCTACTATTGTAAAACCAGAAGGATGACCAGTAAGATGCGTGCAGATATCCAAAGAGGAAAAAGGAGGATGGAGGGTGGCTGAGGGTGGGGAAAGGGAAAAAGTACAGGGTTTTAGAGTTTGGTGGGTGGAGAAAGAGTACTGAAGAAAAACCACAACAATGTACTGAATGAAATACAATGTAAACAGATTATTTTATGCAAGTCAATTTTTTTTAAAAAAACAAAAAACCTAATGGTGATTTTTAGGATGTAGAGTTTCTACTTCTTTTGTTAAATTTATTATTGAATATTGTATTCTTTTTTGATATTAATAGAATTGCTTCTTAGTTCATTGTTTCATTTTGTGATTGCTCATTTCAAGAGTATAGAAAAAGAATTGATTTTTGCATATTGATTTTACATCCTAAATCTTACCAAACTCTTTATAGGTTTGCAAGGAACTATTCAGGATTTTCTATTAACAACATCAAGTACAGAGAAATAGTTTACTTTTTTCTTTCCAAACTGGATGCATTTATTTTATTTCTTGCCAAATTGCACTGGTTAGAATCTCTAGAGAGATATTGAATACAAGTGGCAAGAGCAGACATTCTTGCTATACTATTAAGGATAATGTCAGCTGTGGTTTTTCATAAGTATCTTTTGTCAGGTAGTGAAAATTTATTCTATTTCTAGTTTTGTCCAAGTGAATTTTTATGGTGAAAATATACTGAATGTTGTCAAAACTTTTTAAGCATTTATTTATTCATATGACTTTGCAGTTGTGTTTTGTTACGTGTCTGCATGTAATTGTTTTAAAATATTGCCTATCTAGGATAAATCGTACTTGGTTTTGATGTAGATGCCTTTCTATATGCTGCTGCATTCACTTGTATCTCAGTAAAGATTCTTGCATTAATATTTATCTACTACAAACTGCAGACAAGTAAATCCCAATTCATTAGCCCTCCATTGGGAAAATCTTTTCAAGATAAGACTTCTATCCCTCTATGGAGTGAGTGCTGGATTTGATCTGCTAATCTTTTGGTTAAAAGTTCTATGTTTTACACATTTCCCTACAAGGGCAAATTTCTAGGCTTATTTCTATGCTTAAAGGGAGTATTGATGACATAGTTGGTAGGGAATTGTGCTCCCACCCCTCTTACTGCTCTGAGATAGAAAGATGGATAATCTCCTTCTGTGATACTTAAAGTATCTGAAAACTTGATGGAGGGTCAGTAATGAGTCAGTTCTGACAGGGCCCTATATTTATATGGAATCTGTTATGTAGTGATGTCTGCTTTGTTTTGATATAATTGAATTTGTGGAACATCTTCTTACTTGTACTGGAAAAGCTTAGCAAATAACTGTTTTCAATTATCCTTTAAATGTTTGCTTAATATTTTAGAAGACTTAAATTACAATTAAAAATATTTTTGTTGTTTGTATTCATAAATTACCATGAAACAAAAATAATTCTACATGAGTAAAAATGTAAATTTTTCTAATTACATTAACGGCATTTGCATAGAGATTTTATAATTTCAGAGTTGCTTTGGTCACATTTCTCAAGAACTACTCTCTCGGAATGAGAGCTAGCATGCAGGAGTTAAATGAAAGAGTATTTTTATGATTAGCATGTGCACAAATTATGAGAAGCGTGCAGAGTTAGGTCCAGAGAGAAGCCAAGTGATGTTATACTCCGAGTAAATCATGTGCTGATCTGCGGGGAATACCCTAGCTAAAAAAGCCTTTAAAATTGTCCAAAGTTTTGTGAGTGGTCAAGACCATCACTTTCCCATGCCAATCACTCATTGGATACACGTTGCACCCAGGAAGGAGTGTAATCTTGGGTAAAGCAGTGCTTTTCAGAAAAAAAAAAAACCAAAAAAAAAACCCCAAAAACAATTAATGGAGAAGACAGATAGTTTAACAACCTCTGACAACTTTCCCAGAACCTGAAGAAAGAGGGTCTTCAGAAAAGTTCAAGAAAGTCTGGGTAGTGCCAACACAGTATTCAACACATCAAGAGAGCATCACAACTGGGAATTCTTTTTCCCCCCAATGCAAAACATTTTATTTCTTGTTTTGCTTGGTTGTCATTTTTTAATTCTTTGCTTAAAACGTTCATGTACATTGTGTTTCATACACTCATTCTCCTGCATCATGTTTTTGGTTTCTTTGGTTTTTTTAATGAAATGTAAATTTACTTTTAGTAAGCTTTCCCGACCTCTAAGGAGTATCTTTTAATCTATCAAGAGTAAAGGGAAGAATATTACACAGCATGGCAAGAACTCTCATATTACTGCTGTATCTAGTGCAGCTTAAACAACTTAGACATTGATATTTTAAATTAGATATCAATATTCCTTTGACACATAAAAACAGAAAAGGCAAAGGCAAAAGAGTAATATCATGAAGTGGAACAAGCTTTTAAAAGTTCTGACAACTGTCTATCTCTCTTTTTTTTTTAACCTCAAATGGGGAAAAAAATCACAATTATTTAAACTCTCTACTAATACTCACTAAAAATAGTGAGTTTTTCAACATTTGAATCATGACACTCCGTCTTCCCACTCCCTCTTAGATAAACATGAGCTTCACTCCAGGCCAATGTATCAAAAAGTTCTCTTCTTGCTCCCCTACCCTCCCCCACCCCACCTCTCTCTCTCACTTTTCTCTCTCTTCTTAGTTCATAATTTTTTTGGTTTTTCTTTTTTTCATTTTCTAGTAGTTTATTTACAAAATTCTAATGCATTGTTTTGAAGAACAAATTCTTTCCATTTTTCCCACCATCCCCCCACTTATAAAATTGTACATTCTCATGATTAATCCCCTCTTCTCCCAGCTCATTCTCATCCCCCTACTTTCACCCTCTCCCATCCCTCCTAGATCCTTATAATCATTCTACAATAATGGTTTTATGCAATATTTATCCTTGTGTGACTGAGTTAGTTCACTCAGCATAATGCTGTACACACCCTCCCAAGTTTGGTAATAATTTACAAAATCATTGCTCCTGCATGTTACATTGTATTCCATTGTGTGAATGTACCAGAATTTCTCAATCCACTGGTTTGTGGTTGGACATTTGGAATGTTTCCATGTTCTTGCAATGGTGAATACTACTACTATGAACATAGGTTTGCAAACCTCAGTTTGTGCTTTAGTTTTCATTTTTCTCAGGGTATATTCCAAGCAGTGGAGTAGCTGGGTCACGCGGAATTTCTATGTTCAGCTTTTTGAGGAAGTGCCAAACTGCCTTCCAGAATAGTTGTACTATTTTATAACCCCACCAACAATGTATAAGCGTTCCTTTCTCACCAAATCCTCTGCAATATTTGTTACTTGCTGCCGTGTTAAAACTTTGCTGCTGTTACTGGAGTGAATGAAAAGACCAATTGCACTGGGAAAATCTGCAGTCAGGGATCTCTCCAGAGTACTGAGAAGTAACAATATCAGTCTAGATACTAAGGTGCATATATGATCCAGACCATGGTCTTCACAGTTACTTGCTATGCATCAGAGAGCTAGACAATGACTAAGGATGACAGAAGTAGAATTAATGCCTTTGAGTTGTGGTGCTGGAGAAAAGTCTTGAACATACCATGAATCACCTAAAAAACCACACAGTTATGTCTTGAACCGGGTGAAGCCAAGTTTCTTCTTGGAGGCAAGGCTTTTGATGCTCTGTCTCACATCCTCTGGGCGTGTGGCCAGAAGGAATCAGTCATTGGAGAAGGGTTTCATGTTTGGAAGAATAGAAGGACTGTGCAGGAGAGGAAGATCCTGGATAAGATGGATTGATACAGTAATTGGGTTAAGAGGGAGCAGTGTCAGAATCAGTGAAATTGACTCAGGACAGGACAGGCTACAGAGCTGTTATACAAAGGGTTGCTACGAGTCTCAGGGGACTCAACAGCACACACCAACAATGCTCTATAAGGGAGCTCTGGCGTCCTAGTGGTAAGAAGTTGTGCTGCAATCCTAACGGCATAAGGGTTTGAGTTTTGTTTGGGTTTTGTTTTGTCTTTTAAATTTTCTACTAGTTTATTTACAAAATTTGGATATATTGTTTCCAAGAACAAATTCTTTCAAATTCCTTCACACCTCACCCATCAAATTGTACAACCCTATGATTAATCCCCTACTCCCCCTGCACATCCTTATACCTCTGCTTCCAACCTCCCTCACCCCTCCTGGATCCTTAAACTCACTCTATGATAATAGTTTTATATAATATTTAATCTATCAGATATTCCACCATGGGAGAAGGATGGGCAATCTTCTCTCATAGAATTTACTGCATCTGAAAATATACTGGAAGATTAGCTATGAGTTCATTCCAATTCAGCACCACACAACAACCATGCTCATTCCTTGCAAATATTGTACATTTGCAAAGGTTGTTGAGGATAAGTAAAAGACATAAGTAAAAGAATAAGTAAATTGAAACATTTAACAGATATTGCCATGTACATTTGTATATGGGTTGTGCCATTCTTTTACTTCCACAATCTAGGTCAATATTGCCCTATGCATATTGGCTATGTTTGAAAGCTTCTTCATATTTGTAGATTCAGCTCATGCTCACCGCTATCAAGTTAGAATCAACTGAGACCTGATTTACCAATGGGTATTTCTTGCGCACTTCAGAAGAAAGTGGATTGAATTTGAGTTGGATACAGTACTTTGAATGCATCAACAAATTTGAGGTGGCTGTTTGCATATTTTAGATAATCTGCATGTTTGTTGAGTTGCTTTTGACTTGACCTATCCTTTGGTGATAGTGGTCTGTTGAAATCTCCTACTATTATTGTGGTGCTATTTCTCTCTTCAATTCTGTTAACTTTTGTTTTATATCTTTTGCAGGCCCATCATTTGGTGCATAGATGGTGACCAAGATTATGTCTTCTTGATCTATTGTGCCTTTAATCAATATGCAATGCTCTTCAATATCAAGAAAACAAAGATTTTCATCACCAGGCCACTTGGCAGCATCATGATATACGGTGAAGAGACTGAGATTGTTAATAGCTTTAGTTTGCTTGGCTCCACAATCAACAACTTTGGCACAATCACCCAGGAAATTGAAAGACATATTGAGATGGGAAAGTCTGCTGTTAGGGACCTCTCCAAACTACTGAACAGTAATGACATCACTCTGGAGACTAAGGTGCACCTTATAAAGGTCATGGTCTTTGCAATCACTTGCTATGTATCAGAGAGTCGTACAATGTCTAGAGATGACAGAAAGAGAACCAATGCCTTTGAGCTGTGATGTTAGAGAAGAATATTGAATATACTATAGACTGCTAAGAAAATGAACAGGTTCATCATAGAGAGGGTTAAACCAGTCTTCTCCTCGGAGGCAAGGATTCTGACACTCCGTCTGTCATTTTGAACATGTTGCAAGGAGAGGTCAGTCCTCAGAGAAAGACATCATACCTGTGGTGGGGGTAGAGGGATAGCACCTGAGAAAAAGATCCTCTATAAAGTGTATTGATTCAGTGACTGGGGTAATGGGCATAGATGTGTCAGAGACTGTGAGATTGGCACAGGATAAAGCAGGGTTTAGGACTGTTGTACATAGGGTAGCTATGATACCGTGGTGACTTGACGGCATATAACAACAACAACAATGCCATTCCTGATGTTTGATTTTCATTCTGAAAACTATTTTATCAGAGATGAGTATTGCCATTCCTGCTTGTATGAGATTACCACTTACTTTGTATATTTGGTCTGTCTTTCTCTTTCTTTTTCAGATGTGACTCTTATAGGCAACATATTGATGGACTTTAGGTTTTTATTCAATTCTATTTTTATCTTAATTGGTGCATTTAGTCCAATCACATCAAATGTGATTATTGTCAGGCCAAGTTTTACTTTTGCCATTTTGTCATGTTTCTTTTTCTGTTGTTACTGTTTACTGTGGTCCACTCACTTATTTTTGGTATTTCTGTGTGTAGGACTTCAGTTACAATTGCTTGTGGCTTTGGTCTTGGTTTCACAAATTTCTTATAGTCCTTCCTTCCTACAAAGAATCTAATTCCCCATTCTAATTTGATAGAGAACTTTGTTGAATATGGGATCCTTGGCTGACAATTGTTATCTTTTAGCTTTCTATATATGGCATACCATTGCCTTTTAGCTTGCATGGTTTCTGCTGAGAAATCAGAAGTTAATCTAATTGTTTCTCTTTTGTAGGTAACTTTTTGTTTTTTTAAGCTGCTTTTAGAATTCTATCCTTATCTTTTAATTTGGAAAATTTGACTATGATATGCCTTAGTGTTTTCCTTTCTGAGTCTGTTTGGTGTTCTTTGTTCTTTTTGAATGTGGGTTTCCCCATTCTTCAAAATATCTGGTAAGTTTTTTCTAGTACTTCTTCCACAATCTTCTCAGTGATTTCTCAGTGATCACTCTGTGTTCTGGAATTCCAATCATACATATGTTATTCTGTGTGTCAGCCCACATAATTTTAAAGTTTTCTTCATTTATTTACTCTCTTCTCTGATTTTTCTTCAAGTATGTTTCTAGTTTTACTTAACATGATGCCTTTTCCAAGGTGTGGAATTTCCAAACAATAAATCAAAAGTATGTAAGAGAAAGTTTCACCATCCTTGACTCCTAGGAGCAATCTGGTAGCACTTTCTCCAAGACAAATTTGCTGATTATTTTTCTATAACTTTTATTGTATTTTTAATTGTAATGAAAGGTCAAGTTTAATTGTAATGAAATTGCTTTTTATCAAACATTTTTCTAAGTGGTATAGCACTGGTCTGTGCAATGCTATACAGAGGTAACTAGTGGTTGCTGTGATGCTAAATACTGTGATACTGATGTGCCAAATGTGATAATTATTACCCATGGAGGACAGTGCTTAGTAGAGCTTCCCGATTAAAACAAGTTTGGAATAAGAAGTGGCATTCACTTCTGAAATTGCTTGCCTCTGAAAAATCTATGAACATGGAGAAATGACCGAAGCCATACAAGTGTTCAGGTCTTTCATTTATAGGGTCGCTATGAGTAATCTATGACTTGATGGCACTTAACAACAATAACAATGACAAAATAGAGAGAGTTATGTTGGCCTAGTGGACAGAAAGTTATGCTAGCAAGCCCAAGGTGAGTGATTTTAATCTGTTGCCCTCAGGCCTGGTTTAAACTGGTTTTTTGTCAAACAGTCTTCTGAGTGGTATAGCACAGGTCTGTGCACTGCTGTACAGAGGTCACTCATGGTTACTCATAGGGTAGTTGAGTCATCTTTGACTCGATAGCACTTAACAACAACAACTAACAATATTTCTAGTGAGGCTTTTATCTTCCAGCTCACTGACTTTCAGTTCCATCTCTTTAGTTCTACTTTTTTGTTCTACCAGCATGTTGGACAATTGTGCTCTTTTGGTTTTTATATTCTGGATTTCATTTTCATGCTTTTCTGTTATTTCCAGTACTGTGTTGGCTGTACCCTCTCTGTCTTGTGATGATTTTTTTTTTAATTTCTTATACCTCTTTGTCTATTCTATTACTTTTTTCTTCCATCTTTTGTATTTTCACCCATATTTGTTCAATTCTCATCCATATATTTCTTCTTGATTTTTGTCTCTGAAGTATTTGCTCTCTTAATTGATGTCATTGTTTCTTTCCTCATTTGCATTTCTTTCTGTAGCTTATCAATTAACTCTATATCAACATATTTCTTCTGAGTCTCTCTATCTGGCTTAAATGCACCAACTATGAGAAAAAGAGTGACAAAATGGATTAAAAAAATCAAAACAGATTCTATCAGTATGTTAACTACAGGAAATATACCGAAGAAAAGAGGGAAAGATAGACTAAAAACAAAGGCTAGGGGGAAAATATACTAAGCAAATTGCAGCCACAAAAAATGCAGGAGTGGCAATACTAATCTCTGATAAGATAATTTTCAGGATTAAAACCTCCATGAAAGAGAAGGAACCCCTCTATATAATGAGTAAATTCACAATAGATCAAGAAGACATAACTTTGATCAACATATACACACCAAATGATAGACCTATAAAGTACATATAAAAACAATTAACAAATTTGAAGAAAGAAATAGACAGCACCACAATAGTGGTAAGAGACTTCAGTACACCATTCTCACCAAAGGATAGGTCAACATGAAAGATGCAGATAATATAACCTATACAATTAGCCAACTTGACCTTGAGGATGTATTAAGAATACTGAACCCTCCAAAATCAAAATTTACTTTCTTTTTTAGTGGATATAGTCCACTCTCCAGAATAGGTTATATATTATGACACAAAGAAATGCTCAGAAAATTTGGAAACACTGAAACAATACAAGGTATATTTTTAGACCACAATGGAACAAAATTAGAAATTAAGGAGAAGAGGATAATGCTTACAAAACCACCAGCATGGACAGTAAATAACACTGTGCTAGATTATCCAAAAACAACTGGAACAGCACATCAGCAGAGAATTGCCGGAAGTCCAGGCTGGGTTTAGAAGGGGTCAGGGTACTAGGGATATTGTAGCTGATGTTAGATGGATCTTAGCTGAAAGCAGAGAATACCAGAAGAATGTCTATCTGTGTTTCATTGATTATGCAAAGGCATTTGATTGTGTGGATCATAACAAACTGTGGCTGACGCTGAGAAGAATGGGAATCCCAGAACATTTAATCGTGCTAATGCGAAACCTATACTTGGACCAGGAGGCAGTCGTCAGAACAGAGCAGGGTAACACTGCATGGTTCAAAATTGGGAAGGGTGTACGCCAGGGATGCATCCTGTCTCCATACCTTTTCAACATGTATGCAGAGCAAATTATCCGAGAGGCTGGGCTCTATGACGCGGAGTGTGGTGTCAGGATTGGTGGAAGATCTATTAACAATCTGTTATGCACATGACACAACCCTGCTTGCTGAAACTGAGGAGGACCTCATGCACTTGCTGTAGAGGGTCAAGGACTGCAGCCTTCAGTATGGACTGAGGCTCAATATCAAGAAGACAAAGAATCTCACCACTGGACTAACTGGTAGTATCAAGATGGATAGCGAAGAGATTGAGATTGTTCACAGCTTCAGTTTGCTTGGCTCCACAGTCAACACTCTTGGCACCAGCAGCCAGGAAATAAAAAAAAAAAAAAACAACGTGCTGCAATGGGAAAGTCTGCTGTTAGGGACCTCTCTAAAGTACTGAAGAGTAACGGTGTCTCTCTGGAGACTAACGTGTGCCTGACACAGGCCATGGTCTTTGCAATCACTTGTTATGCATCAGAGAGTTGGACAATGACTAGGGAGGATAGAAGGAGAATTGACGCCTTTGAGCTGTAGTGCTGGAGAAGAGTATTGAATGGACTGCCAAGAAGACAAACAGATCCATCCTAGAGAAGGTTAAACCAGGCTACTCCTTGGAGGCAAGGATTCTGGGGCTTCATCTGACATACTTTGGACATGTTGTAAGGAGAGACAGGTCACTGGAGAAGGACATCATGCTTGGTAGGGTGGGGGGACAGCACAGGAGGGGAAGACCCTCTATGAGGTGGATTGATTCAGTGACTGGGGTAATTGGGATGGGTGTGTCAGAGGCAATGAGATTGGCACAGGATAGAGCAGGGTTTGGGGCTGTTGTACATAGTGTCGCTATGAGTTGCAAGCGACTCGACGTAACATAACAACAACAGATCACAACTGGAGTAGAGAATAAATGAAAAAGTTTCTTGAAATAATAAAAATACAACATATCAAAACTTCTGAGATACAGCTAAGGCAGTCAAGGGACAATTCACAGCAAGAGGCAAATACACATACACACATGCACACACATACACACTCACACAAACACACTTGAATGAAAGAAGTAAAATTAGTGACCCTCTTCAATATCTTCATCATCAAATACACAAAGAATAGCAATTCAACTCAATAATCTCCAGAAGAAAGGAAATTATAAGGACAAGAGCTGAAATCAGTGATATAGAAAACAGAAAAACAGCACCAACAGATGAGAGAGTGAATAATTTAAAAGTGAAGTATGATAGTGTATTAAGGTTATAACAAGAGTCCACAATTAAGGTTGCACAGTGGAATGTACTTGGGGCGGTGGGAGGGGTGCGGGGGGATTGTGTACCAGGGAGGGAGTCTTTCTTTTACTTTTTTTTAAAATTTTTATTTTATTTTTTGTGTGTGAGTGTACCGTCAAATCAGATCTGACTGTTACAGGAGGAGATTGTCCCTCCTTCCCCGGCAGAGCATCTGGTGGATTTGAACCGTGCGCCTCTGGGATTGTAGTTGCAGTTGCAGCTCCTTGCCACTAGGCCACCAGAGCTCCCCTTCTTTTCCTTTTAAAAGAGGAGCAAACTGGGGGGTGGGGGGGGGAGAGCTGGCCACATAGAGAAGTGCAGCAATGAATGAATGGAAATCCAAATTCTCTGTAAATGTTCATTAAAATTATTTTTAAAAAATTTTAAAAAAAGGAAAACAGAAAAACAATTGAAATTATCAACAAAACTAGGAGCTGATTCTTCAAGAGTCAATAAAATAGACAATCCAATGACTAACTTAACAACAACAAAAAAAGATAAGACAAATGATTCAAATAAGAAACAGTAGAGGTTATATCACTACAGAAGCAGCTGAAATGAAATTGATAATGTCAGAATATTATGAAAATCTATACACTGATAAATTTGAAAATCTAAAGGAAACAGACAAATTCCTAGAAACTCATTCCCTACCTAGACTGACATGAACAAATGTAGAACACTTGAGCACCCATTACACACACACACACACACACACACACACACACACACACACACTCTCACACACACATCCCTACAAAACCCAAAACTGACCAAGTCACAAAAGGACTCTCCTCAAATTGCTTCACAGGTGAATTCTACCAAACTTGCAGAGAATATCTATCACCGGTTCTATTTATTTTTTTAAAAAAAATGGAAAAAGAAGGAACACTCCCAGAATAACTCTATGTAAGAAGCATAAACCTAACATCAAAACAAGGCAAAGATATTATCAAAAAAGAAAACTACAGACAAATACCTCTCAAGAATGAAGATGCAAAATTTCTTAACAAAATCCAGACAAATAGAACCCAACAGTATATATAAAAAAAGAATTCATCATGATCAAGTAGGATTCTTAAGAGGTATACAAGGTTGTTTCAACATAAGAAAAAGAATCAACATTATTCATCACATTAACAAATCAAAGAACAGGAACCACATGATCCTATCAATGGACAGAGAAAAGGACTTTAACAAAATCCAAACACCTTCTTTCTCAAATAACTTAGCAAAAAAGGAATAGAGACAATTTCCTCAACAAATTGAAAAGCATATACACAAAACCAAGAGTCAATATCATTCTCAATGGAGAAAGACTAAAGGTATTTCCCTTTGTGAACAGGAACCAGGCAAGAATGCCCACTATCACCACTCCTATTCAATATTGTACAGAAAGTACTTGCTGAAGCAATATGGCAAGAGAAGGAAATAAGAAGCATTTAGACTGGCAAAGAGGTAGTAAAACTTTCGCAAAAACAGATTCTTTGGGAGGCTGGGCTTTATGAGGAGGAATGTGGCATCAGGATTGGAGGAAGACTTGGCAACCTACTTCATGCAAATGACACAACGTTGCTTGCTGAAACTGAGGAGAACCTCAAGCACTTGCTGCAGAAAGTCAAGGTCTGTAGTCTTCCATATTGTTTGAAGCTCAACATCAATAAGACAAATATTCTCAGTACTGGGTCAATTGGCAGCACCATGTTGGATGGAGAAGAGACTGAGGTTGTTAACAGTTACAACTTGCTTGGCTCTACAATCAACAGTCTTGACACCAGCAGTCAGGAAATTGACGAATTGCATTAGGTAGATGTCAGGGACATCTCCAGAGTACTGAGAAGTAACAATGTCAGCCCAGAGACTAAGGTGTGCTTGACCTAGACCATGGTTTTGCAATTAATTGTTTTGCAACAGAGAGCTGGAGAATAATTAAAGATGACAGAAGAAGAATTGATGTCTTTGAGTTGTGGTGCTGGAGAAGAGTCTTGACATAACATGGACTACCAAGAAAACAAACCCATCTGTCTTGGAGAGGGTGAAACCAAGTTTTTTGAGTGGAGGCCAGGGTTTTGAAGCTCCATCTTGCTATAGGCACTGTGGCCAGGAGGGACCGATCTTTGGAGAAGGACATCATGATCAGAACGGTGCAGGGACAGCACCAAAGAGGAAGACCCTGGATGAGATGGATTGACACAGTAACTAGGGAAATGGGAGTAGGTGTGTTGGAGTGAGACAGGCTCAGGAAAGGGCAGGCTTCAGAGTTGTTGTACATGGGATTGCTGTGCGTCACAGACAACTTATTGGGGATATATATACACACATATATGTATATACATATATATATATACATATATGTGTGTGTGTATATATATATATACACACACACACATTAGTGGGATCTCTCTACAGTAACAAAGAAAACACAGATAAGAGAACTAAGACAACAACATCTTTTACACTATCCAACTACAACCAATGGAATAGAATTGAGAACCCAGAAGTTTACCTGTCTACTCAACTTTTATTCAACAAGAAAACAAAACTCATCAAATGGGGGAACAACAACTGCTTCAGTAAATGGTGTGGGCAAAATTAGACTACTACCCACAGAAACCTGAAGCCAGATCCACATCTTAATCAAATAAACATAAGGTGTCTCAGAGATCTAGGGGTAAAAAACCGTAAAGATTATATGAGACAAAATGTGACCAAATGAAGAAGAGTTAGCCCATGGTATAAATAAGCTTGCAAATACAGCCACAAATGCACAATCAGGAGAGGACAAAATCAATGAATGGACCTTCCAAAAATTAAGTCTCTGTGTGCATAAAAAACTTTTTTCCAATGGGGTGAAAAGAAAAAAAAGGGGGGGGGGAATTTGTCAAAGACATCTCAGACAAGGGTCTCATAACGAAACTTTACAGAATAGTATAGGCCTTAACAAGAAAAAGGTTGATAACCCGATAACAAAATGAGCAAAAGGTGTGGAAAGATTTCACAAAAGAAGATATTTGGAAGGTCAACATACTCTTGAAGAAACCATCAATATTACTGGCAATAAGAGAGATGCTGATCAAAACCATAGTGAGATATCATCTCATCCCAGAAGTAGTGGCAAAGTTTAACAGGGCTGTCAGCCATAAATTTGGAGAGGGAGTGGAGAGACTGGAAATCTCATGCATTGCTGGTGGGACTATAAAATGGAACAACCACTATGAAGGCAGCTTGGCATTTACTAAACACTCAGATCATAGAAAGTGTACATGATCTCACTATTGCACTGCTAGCAATATATCCCAAGAAAAACAGAACTGAGACATAAACCAGTAATTCTACAGCTATGTTCATGGTAGCATTTTTCAGAACAGCAAGAGAATGGAAACAGTCCAAATGTCCATCAGCAAATTAATTGATGGAGAAATTATGGTCCATTCACACAAAGAAATACTATGCACCACTAAGAAGGAATGTGACAACAGGATTGGAGGAAGGCTTATCAACAAACTACATTATGTAGATGACACAACCTTGCTTGTTGAAACTGAAGAAGTTCTGAAATGTTTGCTGCAGAAGGTCAAAGCCTGTAGTCTTCAATATGGATTGAAGCTCAACATCAAGAATACAAAGATTCTCACCACTGGGCCAAATGGCAGCACCATGACACATGGAGTAGAGATTGAGGTTGTTAACAATTTCATCTTGCTCGGCTCCATGATCAACACTCTTAAAACCAGCAGTCAGGAAATCAAAAGATGAATTGCCTTGGGAAAATCTGCTATCAGGGACTTTTCCAGAATTCTGAGAAGCAATGTTATCAGTCTAGAGACTAAAGTGAGCCTAATCTAGGCCACAGTCTTCACAGTTACTTGCTATGCATTAGGGCATTGGGGAGCTGGACAATGACTAAGGATAACTGATGAATTGATGCCTTTGAATTGTAGAGCTGGAGAAGAGTCTTGAACATACCATGGACTGCCAAGAAAACAAACAGGTCTGTCTTAGAGAGGGTGAAAGCAAGTTTTTTCCTTGGAGGCTGGGATTTTGAAGCTCTATCTCACATATATTTAGCATGTCGCCAGGAGAGACCCGTTCTTGGAGAAGGACATTATGCTCTGAAAGGTGGAGGGACAGCACAGGAGAGAAAGATCCTGGATGAGATGGATTGATACAGTAACTAAAGCTATGGGGGTTGGTATGTCATAATGAGTGAGACTGGCTCAATACAGAGCAGGGTTCAGAGCTGCTGTTCATAGGGTCATTATGAGTTGCAGATGACTCGATAGCACATAACAACAACAATAACATATGAGTAAATCTACAGAATGTTATGCTCAGTGAACTCAGTTTCATAAAGACAAATACTTCTAATATAATTATTGTAAAAATGGAAGTAAGTTTGTGTATAAAGGTCCAAAAGGAGAAGAGAAGGGGAACAGTAGGGTGGAGGGTGTGATGGAGAGGAAATCTCTAGGATTACAGAGTTTAGAGGATGGATGGAGGGGTGATTAAGGAATTGAGAAATTTCCAATGGGGACCTGAAAAAAATGCATCAATAGTAGGCACAAATCAATGAGAGAATAGAGGTTAGCTGTTTTATAGCAGATTTAGGTATGTATGAGAAGAATAATGGACCAAAAATGACGTACTGACTGGTCAGAGAAAAGCCATTTTGGCTCACATTAAGATTAAAGAACTGCAACAGACTAGTATTTGGACACAAATTGACTCAGTCTTTTTCTCGTCTATGTACTTCAGCTTCCTTCAACTTCTCTTTACTTCTCTTAATAATTTACTTCTCTTAATTTCCTGGTTCATTTAGAAGATTCCAATGGTTGATTGTTGTCACTTTAAGTCAGAATCAATTGAAAACAGTTGGAGGTGGTTACATATGGTTGCAAAAATCTGCACCAAAATAGTAGAGCACACTAAAGTAGACTAGCAGATATGGCAACAGGCTGAGCCCTCAATTCTGGAAAAACGAAAGAGGAGGAAAAAATGAAAGAGCAGGCTCAGTGATTGGAATATGGAATTAGAGATGCATGAATATACGAAAATTGGACTTTGTTAAGAAAAAAATGGAACACATAAAAATTGGCATACTACATGTTGCTGAAATGAGATAGACTGGCATGGGACATTTTGAATTAGAAAATCATATGATCTACTATGCCAGAGATGAAAAGTTGAGGAAAAATGGGGTTGCTCTCATAGTTAAAAAAAGTCATTTCTAGATCCATCTTGAAATACAATGTCATGAGTTACAGGATAATATCCATATGTTGTTGTTGTTGTTTGATGCCGTCCAGTCGTAGACGACTCATAGCGACCCTATGAACGAACAGCCTGAGCACTGTTCGTACATAGAGTTTCCAGAGGCAAGCCATTTTGGAAGTGGATGCCGCTCCTGCTTCCAGGCTTACGAATTAGGTAATAATTAGGATCCTCATTGGACAAAAAGAGAAAACTAAGGCTTAGGGAAGATTATTCGCCCACGTCAATTAGCAAGAAGCAGACAAGCCGGGCAGACAACTGGAGCCAGTTGGACTCTAGAAACTTAACAATCAGGAACCTGGAGGAGGCAGCTCAGCTTTGGAGGCCTGCCTGGGGCACCCCACCTCCTCTACTCCCCACTTGGGGAAATGAAGGCCCCAAGGGAGAATGGGCTTCCCCTCCAATCACCACTCAGCAAACACAGCTAACTTTTATGGGGCCCTTACATCAGCCAGCCACTCTTCCGTTTCATGTGTCCTATTAACTCATTTTGCTCTCATAACCAGCTAATGAGACTGGCATTCTAATTAGTCACACATTAGACACAACAGAGGCTCAGAACGGTGAAACCAGTTGGCCAAGGTCACCCAGGAAGTAGGTGGGAGGTGGACTTAGGCTGGGCATGACCATAGCACTGGTAACCACAGTGCCTGGGCTGACCCATGGTGACCTCCTCCAATGTCCACCTCCCACCTGCTGGGTGACCTTGAGACAGAAGAATGGCTCCACACCACTTTTTTTAAAACTATGTACCCTCGGGAAAGCAAACTGCCAAGGCTTTCTTTTAGGGGACCCACCCGTCTAGTGCTGGGGACCCAAGGGGACCAAACCAAACTGCATCCACGGGATTCTCAACGCTGGACACCCTTACAAGATCGGGTTGCCACGTCACCAGCCAAAAGACCGTAACCACTGGCTACCAAGCCTTCTAAAGTGCCCCTACCTCCTCTCAACTCACCAGGTGTGTTCAGGGCCCCCCCACTGCACCCCACCCACAGCCAACAAGCCGATGCCTTCGCAGAACTGCCCCCCAGCAGTTTCCAAAGCTGCAGATCTTTTAGGAAGCAGGTTGCTGGGGACCAGCGGGGACCAAGCGCAGGTCTTTTGGAAGGCAGCCCCCCCCAAATGCTTCGGCCACTGCGCCGCCAGGGCTCCCCAACACCCCACTTATTAGCAAAACGTAGCCCCTCGAGAAAACTGCGCATGGCGCCCTGGACACCGGGAATGGGCAGTTTGGCAAGTCCGTCCTCCCTGCCCCCTCCCCCGAGCCTTGGGTTGTTCCTGCAAATCTCTTCCCTCTGCGGGGGGAGGCACCCCAATATTGGAAGGGGGAAGGGAGGGCTTGGGAAGGTGGCCTTTCACTCTCAGTGCACAACTGGGGCCCTAATCGCAGCAGCGATGTGGCCGCGAGGACGAAATCAATGGGGGGGGGTGCTAGCCGCGAGGATGAAATCAATGGGGGGGGTGCTAGGGTTCACCCAAAGACTGACCTGGCCAGCCTCGGGGCCACGCGAAGGCCGTGACCAATCCCCGTGTCTGGCCAACGGGCGGAACCTACCCCGGCTTCGGCCGCACGCAAGGCCAGGCCCCGGGACCCTTCTCCCGGCTCATCCCCGCTCCCGCCCTCCGCCGCGCCCTCGCCCAATCTGGGGCGCCGTCTCATTGGGCTCCGCGACCCGGACGGATGAAAAGTGGGCGCTGATTGGCCGCCCGCTGGCTTCCGCCACTCCCAGTGAATGCGCAGCCCTGGGTCCGCGAGGGCCGCCAGTGCCCCCTTCCCCGTCGCCCCCAGGGGTCCCGGTCCCCTCCCGCACTGGTTGACTCTGGAGAACATTATGCTGAGTGAAATATCCCAGTCACAAAAGGACAAATATTACATGATGCCACTGTTGTAGAATGCGACTAACCTCGGGGTTG
>NW_006399900.1:5906276-5914353 GCF_000299155.1 Elephantulus edwardii | reverse complement strand
GCAAAGGACACACCGACAAAGGAGATTAATCAGAACTGACTTTGACAAGCACTGTGGCAATTGGACAATTAAAACAGACATTCGGATGGCGGGGAAGAAGAACAAACTGGGGAGGAGGGTGGAGAGAATGGTGCGGCCTAATGAATACCATTATATTCAAGTATATGCACCACAACTAGAGCCAAAAAGAAGGATATAGAAGATTTCTACCAAGTTATGCAGTCAAAACTCAATCGAACATGCAATCAGTGTGTACTAATAATAACGGGTGACTAGAATGCAAAAATTTGGAAGATAGAAGAAGGATCAGTAGTGGGAAAACATGAAATTGGTGACAGAAATGATGCTCGAGATAGAATGATAGAATTCTGTACAAATCAATGATTTATTCATTGTAAATACTTTTTATAAGAAACATAAATGCAGGCTGTACACATAGATTTCACCTGATGATGTGCATCCCAACCAGATTGATTACAAGTGTGGAAAGAATCACTGGAGAAGATCAATCTCAGTTGTGAAAACTAGACCAGGTATTGATTGTGGAGCAGTTCATACACAAATTCAAGCTGAAGCTAAAGAAATTTAATTCAAATCCACAGGAACCTTGACCTTTGGCCTTGAGTCTAATCCACTTGAATTTCAAAATCACCTGAGGACCAGATTTGAGGTCTTGAACACTAAAGAGTGAAGACCACATGAACTGTGAGAGGATATCAAGAATATAATCCAGGAAGAATGCAAAAGGTTATTTCAAAGACTGAAGAGGCAGAAAAGACCAAGATGAGTGTCAGGTGAGACTTTGAATATTGCCTTAGAGAGCAAAGAAGCCAAAAAGCAAAGGGAAGAAATTAAGACATTAAAGAGCTGAACAAAAAGGGTAGCATGGGAGGACAAAGTAAAGTATTACAATGAAATGTGAGAAGAGCTGGAATCAGGAAATTAAAAAGCCCAAATTCACTCAAAATTTCTTAAGCTTAAGAAACTGAAGAATAAAATCAAGCTTTGAGCTGCAATACTCAAGGATGCTTTGGGCAGAATATTAAATGATTCATGAGACATTAAAAGAAGATAAAAGGAGTATACAGAGTCACTGTACCAAAAGGAATTGGCTGATCCCGAAGAATTTCATGAAACAACATAAAAGCAAGAACCTGTGGTGAAGAAGGAAGATGTTCAAGCTACTCTGGAGAAATTTACAAAAATAAGGCCCCAGAAATTGATGGCATACCAATTGACATATTTCAACAAAGAGAACTTGCCCTGGATACACTCACCAAGTTGTGCCAAGAAATCTAGAGGACAACTACCTTGCCAATTGACTGGAAGAGATCCATATTTATTCCTATCACAAAAAAATGGTGATCCAAAAAAGAGTGGAACTTATTGAACAATATCAGTAATCAAAATTCTGCTGAAGAATAATAAAAAATGATTGGAACAATACACTAGCTGAGAACTACCAGAAGTATAAGCTGACATTAGAAGAGGCCCTAACACTAGAGATATTATCACCAATGTCAGATGGGATCTTGGCTAAAAGCAAAGAGTTACAGAGTCAATGCTTCATTGACTATTCAAGTGCATTTGACTGTGTAGATCACAACAAATTGTGACTAACCTTAAGAAGAATGAGTATCCCAGAATACTTTATTGTGATCATGCAATACCTATAGTTGAACCAGGAGGCAGTCATCTGAACAGAGCAAGAAAACATTGCATGTTTCAAAATCAAGAGTGGAGTGTGTTAGGAATGTGCCCTGTCTCCATACCTTTTCAATCTATATGCAAAACAGATTATTCTAGAAGCTGGAATTGAGGAGGAGTGTGGCATCAGGATTGTTGGAAGACTCATCAATAAGCTGTACTATGCAGGTGATACACCTTGCTTCCCCAAACTGAAGAAGAATGGAAGCATTTGCTACAGATGGTCAAGGACTGTAGTCTTCAATAGGGTTTGAAACACAACATCAAGACAAAGATTCTCAGCACTGGGACAATTGGCAAAAGGTTGGAGAAAAGATTGAGATTGTTATCAATTTCAGCTTGCTTGGCTCCACAAGCAACACTCCTTGCAGCAATAGCCAGGAAATCAAAAGATGAATTGCACTGGAGAAATCTGCTGCCAGGGACCTCTCCAGAGTGCTTAGGAGCAACAACATTAGTCTAGAGACTAAAGTGTGCCCTATCTAAGCCATTGTCTTCCCAATTACATGTTATGCGTCTGAGAGCTGAACAATGACTAATGATACCTGAAGAATCATTACTTTTGAGTTGAAGTGTTAGAGAAGAGTATGGAACATACCATGGACAGCCAAGAGAACAAATAAGTCAGTCTTGGAGAGGGTAAAACCAAGTTTGTCCTTGGAGGCAAGGATTTTGAAGCTTTGTCTCCATACTTTAGGCGTGTGGCCAGGAGGGACCAGTCCTTTGGAGAAGGACATCATGTTTGGAAGGGTGGAGGGAAAGTGCAAGAGAAGACTTCATATGAGATGAACTGACATGATAACTGGAGAAATGGGATTAGGTGTGTCAGATTCAATGAGACTGGCTCAGGATAGGACGGGTTTCAGAGCTGTTGTACATTGGATCACTATGAGTCACAGGTGACTCGACTGCACATAACAACATGATAAATTTATGTTAAATTGTAAATAAATTTACATACAAATTATTTCTATTTTTGCAGGGTCTGAAGAGGGTGGGGATAGAAGGAAATTATCAGAACAAGACAGTTGGTGAGCAAAGAGTGGGGCTTAAGGAAACAGGAAAGATCTAATGGGTTCCTGAAATGATGAGGTAGAATAAGCATAGGTCAATGGCAAATGCTGTACATGAATAAGCATTTGAAATAAAATGTGAATTTAGGAATGTGTGAAATGCAATGCACATGAATGATACACAATACATATCAATTTTGTGTACAAACTAATATAAGATAAAAGTGGAGAGATAAAAGGCAATAAATTTATATAAATTGACAAATACATTATAAATAAATTTATATATTAAGAAACTGACACATTTATTAATATGAAAAGACGAACTGCATTGGGAAATTTGCTCTCAGGGATCTCTCCAGATACTGAAGAGCAACCATGTCAGTCTGGAGAGTAAGGTGGGTCTGATCCAGGCTATAGTCTTTGCAGTTACTTGCTGTGCCTCAGAAAGCTGGACAATGACTAGGGATGATAAATGAAAATTGATGGTTCCTTTACGCCATTTTTCTGGTGAAGAGTATTGAACTGGACTGCTGGGAGAACAAAGAGTTTCATCTTAGAGAGGGTGAAACCAGGCTGCAACTCAGAGGCAAGTATTCTGAAGCTTTGTCTGACATACTCTGGGCATGTTGTGCACAGTGACCAGTCCTTGGAGAGGGACATCATGCTTAGGAAGGTGGAGGAACAGCACAAAAGAGGAAGAGCCATGATGAGATGGATTGACTCAGTGACTGGTGTAATGTGAGTAGGTGTGTCAGCGACAATGGGGTTGGCACAGGATAGAGCAAGGTTCAGAGCTGTTGTACATAGGGTCACTATGAGTGGCAGCAACTTCATGGCATATAACGTAAAACATACTCTTTTCAATACTATTTAAAAAATATTTCAATGTAAAATTATATTGAACAATGAAAGACATTATTAGATTTCATTTTTATAATTATAACATTAACATACAAATACTTAGACACACATAATGATTTGTAATTCTTCTGGACAGACACATGCTTCTCTGCCCACTAAGGTTGCAAGCAGGATAGAATAATTCATCAAAGATTGAAAATTCAGAAATGGCACCCCAAAGTTATTGCTGTTTTTGTTAAGTATCATCGAGTTGAATATGATTAACGACCATCCTATGAACAACATATCTGAACCCTGCCCTAACCTCTGCCGTCTTCATCATCTAACGTATTGAAGTCCATTGCTATAGTCATCCTTTCAATCCATCTCATTGGAGGTCTTCCTTTCTTCTGTTGACCACGTTCCAAGCATGAGAACTCTTTCCAAAGAATAATCTCTCCTAGCAGCATGCCCAAAGTATGTGAAATGAAGCTTTACCATCATTGTCTCCAAGGAGTACTCTGTCTTCTCTTTCTACAAGACATATTTTTCTTCTTTTGACAGTCTGTGGGATATTCGGCACTCTTCTCTATCACCACAACTCAAAGGCTTTAATTCTTTTGGGGTCATCCTTATTCATTGTCTAGTTCTCAGGTACGTAGCAGGTTATTGGGAAGACTACGGCCTGAAGCAGGTGCACCTTAGTATTTAAACTGACATCACTGCTCTTCAGGACTTTGTAGTGTCTCTGACAGCAGACTTGTCGATACGATATGTTCTAGATCTCCTGAGTGCTAGTATCAAATGTATTGATTTTGGATCCAAGCAAGATGAAATCATTGGCATATGAAGTCCTCTATCAGTTGTGATGTCCATTACCTTGGCAACTGCAGTCCTCTCTCTGTCATGATGGTGTACACTGGCCTAGAGGTGAGGATTTTTGTATATTTCATGTTGAGATGTAATCCATGTTGAAGTCTGAAGTCTTTGATCCTCTGCAGCAAGTACTTCAAGTCCATTTTCTTGAATGATTTGCCCAGTATACAAATTGAAGAGTTACGTAGAAAAGATACAGCTTTTACGTAAAACACCTTTCCCAATTCCAAACCGTGTAGCATTGCCCTGCTCTGTTCATACAACAGCCCCAAATTCATAGAATTTATAATTTAGGACAACTGCTTTAATTGTTTCTATTTCAATTATATTATTCTTAGATAATGAATCTAGAATTCTTAAAGAATTTAAGTTCTTAAATTATGAACCTGATGCAAATGGGCCTAGAAGAGTGCTATAAAACATAGAATATGAGCTTGATTTAAACCTAACTTCCTATTGCAAAAGGCAAAGAAATAGTTTCAGCACTAAAGCTGCATAAATGCATGAAGAGCCCTTGGCTTTGCCTTTTAGGAAAGAATAACTGATCTGTCAACACTTTCTGCTTGTTATTTTGCAAAAACTTGCTTATCCCATGAACTGTGGCTGCCATTACTGCAACCATGTATATTTATGAGTAGTTGGCATCGGAGGCACGATATTTTTTTCTCTGGGGAAGACTGTGGCTTTTTCTTTCTGTTTTCCAGTGGTTAGCTATCTTTTGTCCACCTCACTCATATCATAAGACATAGACAAAGGTGCAATAGCAATATCACAGTGAATGTGTTACTTCCCACTTAATATCACCACCAAAGTAGAAAGAAACTTGTCCTTTTCTATATCAAGAATGATTTGTGTGGCTTATCAAGTAAGGATATAAAAGATTCCAGTAGTTTACTTTAAACATAGCTTAACATCATGGGGGGGGTGGCTTGCGGGTTTGTTATCCACTAATTTCCCAAATTGATCTGATTTTAGAACTGAATAGAAAGATGCCTCTGGGCTCCTCACCCTTCTTCATTTTACAAGCTATGATTTGAGCAGAAAAAAACCCAAAACAAAACACAAAAACAAACACACCATACTATTCCTACAGAAAGGAATTTCCTTTTTTCATTAAAAGAATATAGTTACAGCAGTTTTTTTCTACAGTAAAATCTAAATATCCTCCTGGGACTTAGTTTCTTGTGGAAGGCCATGTGCGGTCGCCATTACAAGATGGCGCTGATTTCCTGCTTCTCTTTGTTTGCCAAAATCATAAATAAGACCTTATTTGGGCACTTCATGTTCTTTTACCTAGCTGTAACAAATCCCTGAGTAAACCGCCATGAGAAGGAATCGCTTGTGGTGTTGTGTCCTTATTCCTGCTGGACAGGCAAGGTGCGCATCAAGTGGTGGCCTGTATGGGGACCCGAAGAGGTGCCGCGGTTCCAGAACTCACGGCAGACAGGGCAGCCAGCTGGCAAGTGTCAGGTAAGAACTGACCTGATTTATTAAGTTCTCGGAAGGAGACTATAAGGACTTGTGAGAGCAGGCAAGTTCCCAAAGTATGGGTAATTCCCCCACATGCCCAGTTAAAACGGCTTTAAAAGGTCTGTTAAAAGCTAAGGGTTTGGAGCTTAAGGATAGGATTATTGAGAATTTTCTTAAGGAGGTAGATAGAGTTGCTCCTTGGTTTGCAGTGTCTGGACATCTCACACTCAACAGTTGGGAAAAGCTAGGTAGAGATCTCGATACTGCATGGGAAGAGGGACAGCTCAGGGCAGGAGTTTGAGGGGTTTGGAAGCTGGTTCGTGGCTGCCTAGAAAATGAGAAGTGTGTTTCTGCCTTAAAAAAGTCAGAGGAGGTCTTAGAACAGATGAAAGAAATACGCTCAGAGGGATCGCAGTCAGAGGAAAGACTGTATCCTAGATTGAAGGATGCCACTGATAGTGAAAGCACGGATTCAAACAGTGACAGTTCTAGTGATGAAAAATTAAGTAATTTAGAGGTACAGATCGACAAACTCTTGCTAAAATTGGAGAGGATTCGTCTGATGAAAAAAGGAAAAAAGGATAGATTATCACAGGAAAAGAGATCGGGAGGATTACCCTTCTCTGTCCCGGAGCCTAAAGCTCCACCCATACTTCCTTCGGCACCACCCATACCTCCACCCTATGGACAGGAAACCCCCCCTTCTAGCACATCCTTTTGCCCCGAAACTTGGAGACAAGCAGCAGAGGCATTTCCAGTGTTTGAGGAAGCCAACCATCAACGTTATCATGAGCCTGTTGACTTTAAACAGCTTAAAACATTGGCTGAATCAGTGAAGACCTATTTGATAGGAGCATCCTTTACCCTTGTGTTATTGGAGCGTCTCGCTTTGCATGCTCAAACACCTGCTGATTGGCATAGCACAGCTAAAGCTTTTCTAACTACTGGACAATATCTAGAGTGGAAATCACTGTATACTGATTATGCCCTAGCACAGGCCCAGCAAAATACAGCCCAGGGTCAACCTTCCTGGAATGTTGATATGTTGACGGGTCAGGGGCAATGGGCCAATAATCAAACTGTATATCCACTACAAGTATATACTCAAATCAATGACATAGCCATTAAAGCCTGGAAAAAGATACCTAATAAGGGTGAGGTGACTGGAAATTTATCAAAGATAATTCAAGGGCCTACTGAGCCATTCTCTGATTTTGTAGGCAGAATGGTTGAGGCAGCAGGCAAAATCTTTGGTGATATGGATGCTGCTTTGCCTTTAGTAGAACAACTTATTTATGAACAGTGCACAAAAGCATGTCAACAGGCAATTACCCCATGGAAAAATAAAGGCCTGCAAGTGTGGTTGAAAGTTTGCAGAGAAATTGGTGGCCCCTTGACTAATTCAGGCCTTGCTGCTGCAGTTTTACAGCTTTCACAAGCTAAGAATGGAAAACATAGTACCCCCGGTGCATGTTTTCGATGTGGGCAGTCTGGCCACCTGAAAAGGCAATGTCCCAACAAGCCTAAGAAGGGAGAACATGTTTCTACAGTTACTCCTACTCCTGGCTTATGTCCACGATGCAGAAAGGGTAATCATTGGGCTAATGAATGTCGTTCTGTTAAAGACATACAAGGGAATCCACTGACCCCAGGATATGCGGGGGCACGTTCAAAAAACGTGCAGAGGGGCCCCAGACCCCAGGGCCCAACACAAATGTATGGGGCATTTCAGACAACCATGCTCCCCAGTCTACGCCCGAAGGACGGCATGCGGCAGCAACAGCCCTTGCCAGGAGGGCCACAAGAGGGAGTGCAGGATTGGACCTCTGTTGCACCACCAGACCCGTATTAACCCCGCAAATGGGAGTACAGCTTGTATATACAGATTTTAAAGGACCTTTGCCAAAAGATACAGTAGGGTTGTTAATTGGCCGTTCTTCTTCTACATTACAGGGACTTGTAATACATCCTGGAATTATTGATTCAGATTATGAAGGAGAAGTAAAAATTCTTGTTTCATCCCCTCGGGGAATTACAGCCATATCCCCAGGGGATCATATTGCCCAATTAGTATTATTGCCTAGTTTACATAATAAATTTCCCTCCAAGATGGAGAAGAGAGGGGATCGGGGTTTTGGTTCCAGTGGCCAGGATACCATGTTCCTTTC
>NW_006399900.1:5853546-5899380 GCF_000299155.1 Elephantulus edwardii | reverse complement strand
AACAACAACAACAACAACAATATTGCTTAGGGTTTATGAATGTGAACAATATTTTTTTTAGAAAATACATCTACATTATAACATTATTATTTAAATATAATTAGTAGCAAAGTGGACCCCTTTTTAAATTGTCCTCCTTCTTTTCTCTTACTTCATTCTCAAAAAGAATTAATTGGGATTGTTCACAAATATTGTTACTAAAGCAACAATATATATACAACAACACTATAAACAACAGAAACAACATTAATAGTGCATACTCGTATCATTGCAGTTGAAACCTTGAGTTTGAAGACTCATTGTAATTGGATAATAATCACAGCTCTGAATGAAGTGTATTGTTGTTTGTTGTTGTTGTGTAGCATTGAGTTGAACTGAGCTGCAGAGCAGCTAGTGGATTTGAATCTCATACCTTCGGGATTACAGTGCTATTTCTTACCACTAGACTACCGGAGCTCACCAGAAGTGCAGTTGTTGTTGTTGTTGTTGTTATGTGCCATCGAGTTGCTTGACACTCATAGTCAGCCTATGTACAAGAGCCTTAAATGACGTTCTATCCTGTGCCAACCTCGCTATCTCAAACACATTCACTCCCCCACCCCAATCACAGAATCGAGCCATCTCATCAAGGGTCTTCCTCTCCTGCACCATCCCTCCAGTCTCCCAAACATGATTTCCCTCTCCAAGGACAAGTCCCTCCTTGTAACATGCCCAAAGCAAGTCAGATGAAGCTTCAGAATCCTTGACTCCAAGGAGAATTCTGGCTTCTTCCTCTCCAGGACAAACCTGTTTGTTCTCCTAGCAGTCCTTGATATATTCAACTCTCTTCTCCAGCACCACAGCTCAAAGGCATAAATTCTCTTTCTATCATCCCTATTCACTGTCCAGCTCTCCAATGAATAGCACATAATTGCAAAGAGTATATAGCCTGGATCAGGCACACCTTAGTCTCCAGCCTGACGTCCCTCACAGCTGACTTTCCCAATGCAATTCATCTCCTGATTTCCTGGCTGCTGTTACCAAGAGTGTTGACTGTGGAACCAAGTAAACTAAAACTGTTAACTATCTCAATCTCTTCACCATCCTTACTGATGCTGCCAATTTGCCCAGTGGTGAGAATCTTTGTTTTTTTTATATTGAGCCTCAATCCATATTGAGGACTGCAGTCCTTGACCTTCTGTAGCAAGTGCTTCAGGTCCTTCTCAGTTTCAGCAAGCAGGGTTGTGTCATCCGAATAATGCAGGTTGTTGATGATTCTTCCACCAATTCTGATGCCACAGTGAACTTTCTTGATTTCCTTTTCCGAGTTCTCTGAGTTCTCTTTGTTATTGTAAAGTAATTCTACTGATTTTTGGATATTGGTCTTATAACCTGCCACTCTACTAAATTGGCTTACTAACTTAACAAAGTTTTGGGATTTTTTTTTAAATCTTTGAGGTTTTCTGTGTATATTATCAACTGTATATAGTGACAGTTTAACCCTCTTTTTGTTGTTCTGAATGTCTTTTATTGCATTCTCTTGTCATGTTGCCCTAGCAAGAACTTCCAATGCAATACTGAATAGAAGTGATTACAGTGGTTATCATTATCTGGTCCCTGTTTGCAAGGAAAATAATGTGTTTAGTCTTTTTCCATTGAGAATGATGTTGCCTCTTGGTTTTGCCTATATATTTTTCACTATGTTGAGGAAATTCCCTTCTACTCCAATTTTACTGAGTGTCTTTATCAGGAAGAGGTGTTATATTTTTTCAAATGCCTTTTCTGGGTCAATTGCCAAGATCATATGTTTCTTGCTATTTACTCTGTTAATACAGTGAATTATGTTAATTGTTTTTCTTATGGTGAATCAACCTTGCATACCTGTTATGAATCCCCCTCGGTTATGGTGAATTATTTTTTTAATGTACATTTGGATTCTGTTGGCTAGGATTTTTTTTAAGGATTTTGTATTTATATTCATGAGTTCAATAGATTGCTTTCTTGGTAATATCTTTGCCTGATTTTGGCATTAGGTTATGCTTAACTCTTGAATTGTTTCCTCCCCCGCCCCCCCCCCACTTTTTTTGAAATAATTTAAGTAGAATTGGTAGTAAGTCCTCTCTGAATGCTAGGTAGAATTTAGCTGTGAGGCCATCTGGTCCAGGACTTTTCTTACGGGAAGTCTTTTTATGATGTTTTCAATTTCTTCTTTTGTGAAGGATCTGTTCAAGTGGTCTATATCTGTCCTTGTTGATCTGAGCATGGGGTGAGTTTCAAGGAATTTGTCCTTTTCAACAAATGGTGCGGCAAAATTGGACTTCCAACTGCAGGAAGCTGAAACACGATCCACATCTCACACCATACACAAAAATCAACTCAAGGTGGATCAGGGACCTGGCAGTAAAGCCCAAAACCATAAAGTTCATAGGAGACAAACTGGAATCAGGCTTAGAAGCCCTCGTCCATGATATAAAGAGACTACCAAATACAGTCAGAACTGTACACTCTGAAGAGGATAAAATTGATGATTGAGACTTCCTAAAGATTAAATCTCTGTGCATATCAAAAACGTTTCCAACAGGGTGAAAAGATACCTCCTGACTGGGAACAAACATTTGGTAATACCACCTTAGACAAGAGTCTCATAATGAGAGTTAAAGAATACTCCTGGGTCTCTACAAGAAAAAGACTGATAACCCAATTACAAAATGGACAAAAGACATGCAAAGAATTTTCACAGAGGAAGATATTAGAATGGCAAACAGACACATCAAGATGCTCCAAATCACTGGTATTAAGAGAGATGTAAATAAAAATCACAATAAGATACGATCTTACTCCAGTAACAGTGGCAATGTTTAACAGGACAGCAAGTAACAAATGTTGGAGAGAATGTGGAGAGAAATGAACCCTTATACATTGTTGGTGGGATTATAAAATAGTACAACTGTTCTGGAAGGCAGTTTGGCACTTCCTCAAAAAGTTGAACATAGAAATTCCGCATGACCCAGCTATTCCACTTTTTGGATTATACCCTGAGAAAATAAAAACTGAGACTCAAAAAGTGACTTGTACCAATGTTCATAGCAGCATTATTCACCATTGCAAAAACATGAAAATAGCTCAGATGTTCAACCACACTTGAATGGATTGAGAAATTACGATACATTCACACCATGGAATACTACATAGCACTCAGGAACAGTGAGTTTGTAAATTATTTCCTAACTTGGGAGGGACTGGAGAGCATTATGCTGAGTGAACTAACTCATCCCACAAGGAAAAATATTGTATAAAACTATTATTTCAGAATGAGTATGAGGAAGCAAAGGGGGTGGAGCAGAAGGATGAGGATGTGGGGTATGGGGAAATTAATTATGGAGCTGTAAAATCTGATGGGTGAGGTGTGAGGGAAATTGGAAGAAACTGGTCTGGAAAATAATGTATTCAAATTTTGTAAATAAAGTAAATTTTAAAAAAAAGTAAATGAATGGGGGGAGCGTTGGGAGGGGGGAAAAGTGCAACAATGAATGAATGGAAATCCAAAGTCTGTAAATTTTCATTGAAATTAATAATAAATTTTTTAAAAAATATTAATGAATGATTGTACCACAGTGGCTGTCAAATTGCCTTCCAGAGTGGTTGTAAAAACACAATTTATATGAATCACAGTATTCAAACCAATTAAAATGTTTTTAAAAGGTGATAATTTTATAAACAAAGTAAATGGCATTTGATTCCCAAAGCTTTCTACTTTAGATAAATAAATGTTGCCACTAAAAAAATTAATATTAAGCTTGATTGCATGTAGTTTCTTGTCAGCTTCCTATTGTAATTTTGTTTTTATGGCCAAATGAAAGTTTATTTCTGTGTATATAGTGTAAGACATCACAATGCATTTTAAGCCACAGTATTAAGAAAAATCATTCACATGAAACTTCAGAGTTTCCAAGTCACAGAAGAAACATAATATAAAATAAAAAATATTATATTTATAAAAACCAAAACCATAAAAGTAAATGAGCATTGAGTTTTAGCCTTGTTCTGGGGGCATAGTGCTTTATGTTTAAGTTAGGGTTGCTAACCTAAGAACCTGTGGTTTGAATCTACCAGTTCCTCTAAAGGAGAAATCTGGTCATTCTTCTCCCACAAAGATTCACAGCCTTGAAAATCAGATAGAGGGTTGCCAGGAGTTAGAATAGATCTAAGGACAGTGGATTTACTTGCAGGGTTTAGAAAAATAATAAATTTCTGCTGAAATACAGCACAAAAAATTTATAGTCATTTTGATGTCATTCTGACAGTGTCATATGACAGTGTCACAGGCTCAGTATTCTCAAACCCTCAAAGTGATCCCTCTGAGAGATTAAGTTGTTTGAGAAATTGGGTACTTTGACTTCAGGCACTATTGTTCTTTCTAAAATAACTGATAAAACAGGATAAATGGAGCCACCCACATGCTGAGGACGTTAGTCTACAATCAACACATAAATTAATCTGGAGAATCATAAAATAATTACCTTTAAATTACTATGATTTCAATGTAATGCATTAGGAAACTTCTCATTAGTACATTGAGATTCTGCTGGGTAGATTGGTAAGCTCACAATATACTTAATTATTTACAACACAAATATGCACATATACACATGTTCTTACATGTGTTTGAGAATGTGTGTACATGTGTATATTTTTGTTATGAATCTACACCATTTCCCCAAGTTATCACATTTTAGTTTCTTTAGAAAAGAATTCCACTTCTTCAAAAACCTTAATTTTGATGTAGTTACAAAATGAGTTTATAGCAAGTATTATTGAAAAAAAATTATGTAAGAATTTCAGATTTATTATTTGAATTCTTGGCTTTCTAACTAACTACTATATAGACCCATCTTTCTTTCTGTGTATTAATTAGGATTCTAAAACTATTCCTTAAATTTAAAGGGGGGAACCAACAAAGATAACAAATAAACAAAAATGGAAAATCGTAAGTGCCTCAAAAGATGTGAAAACATTGGAACTCTCCTCCCTTCTGGTTGAGAAATGTAAAATGATACCTTTAGTTTTGTTGTTGGTTTTTGTTTCCGTTTTAAATGTGACAGTTCCTGATAATTTGCTGATGTCCCAGCAATTTCACTTTTAGGTGGAACTGAAAACATATTTTTACACAAGTACATTGACGTGAATGTCCATAATAGTATATAAGAAACTAAGTAATGAATGGATAACTTGATATATTCAAACAGTGGAATATTATTCAGTCATAAAATGGAATGAAGCATGCTTCAACATGAATGATTCCTCAAAAGAGGTCATGTAAAACAAGTCAGACATGATTCCATTCTATAATATGTCCTGAATAAATAAATTGATATAGGTAGGAAGGACTTGCTTGGGGCTAGGAGGAGAGATGAAAGAGAAGTGAATAGCCATCCACAGGTGCCAGGTTTCCTTCGGGATGCTAAAAATGTTCCGAAATTTAGTAGTGATTATGTTAAGTGAGAAAGAAATATGGAAGTTTACACTTCATTATGGTATGGCATTTTATGGCATCTGTACTACATGTAGTTGTTGTTATGTGCAGTCGAGTCGCTTGTGACTCATAGAGACCCTATGTTCAAGAACCCTAAATCCTGCTCTATCCTGTGCCAACCTCACTGTCACACCTACTCCCACTACCCCAAATCACTGAATTGATCCATCTCATAGGGGGTCTTCCTCTCCTACACTGTCCCTCCACTCTCCCAAACATGATGTCCTTCTCCAAGGACTGGTCCCTCCTTGCAACATAACCAAAGTATGTCATATGAAGCTTCAGAATCCTAGACTCCAAGGAGCAGCCCAGCTTCACCCTCTCCAGGACAAACCTGTTTACTCTCCTAGCAGTCCATGGTATATTCAATACTCCAGCACAACAGTTCAAAGGTTTCAATTCTCTTTCCATCATCCCTAATCACTGTCCAGCTCTCCAATGCATAACATGCAATTGTGAAGACAATAGCCCAGATCAGGCACACCTTAGTCTCCAGCCTGACGTTGTTGCTCTTCAGTATTCTGGAGAGGTCCCTGACAGCTGATTTTCCCAATGCAATTCATCTTTTGATTTCCTGGCCGCTAGCACCAAGAGTATTGACTGTGCAGCCAAGCAAACTAAAACTATTAACTATCTCAATCTCTTCACCATCCATACTGATGTTGTCAATCAGCCAAGTGGTGAGAATCTTTGTTTGGTTGAGTTTCAATTAATAATAAAAACAAAAAAAACCATATTTATTTTGTTTTGGTAGTATCAATACAATGTAGAATGTGGAATGTTGTTATGTGTTGTTGAGTTGACTGTGACTCATAGCGACCATATGTACAACAACCCTAACCCCTGCTCTGTCCTGTGCCAATATTATTGTCTCTGACACACCTACCCTTCATTACCCCAATCACTGAATCAATCCATCTCATCAATGGTCTTTCTCTCTTGTGCTGTCCCTCCACCCTCCCAAGTATGACATCCCTCTCCGAGGACTGGTTCTTCATTGCAACAATGCCCAACATATGTCAGATGAAGCTTCAGAATTCTTGCCTCCAGGTAGCAGCCTGGTTTCACCCTCTCTAGGATAAATCTGTTCATTTTCTCAACAGTCCATGGTATATTCAATACACTTCTCTAGTATCACAGTTCAAAGGCATCAATTCTCCTTTTATCCTCGCTAATCATCTCTCTAATGCATAGCAAGTGACTGCAAAGACTATGCCCTGGACCAGGTGCATCTTAGTCACCAGACTGACATCATTGCTCATCAGTACTTTTGAGAGGCCTCTAACAGCAGATGTCCCCCGTGCAATTCATCTTTTCATTTCTTGGGTGCTGGTGTCCAGAGTGTTGATTGTGGAGCCAAGCAAACTAAAACTATTTAAAATCTCAATCTCTTCAGCATTCAGCACGATGTTGCCCATTTACCCAGTGGTGAGAACCTTGGTTTTCTTGATATTGAACTTCCATCCATAATTGAAGGCTGCAGTCCTTGACCTTCTGCAGCAAGCACCTCAGGTCTTCTTCAGTTTCAACAAGCAGGGTTGTATCATCTGCATAAAGCAGATTGTTGATGAGTGTTCCTCCTAATCCGTTCTGCATATGGATTGAAAATAAGTGGGGATAGGATACATCTCGGGCACATCCCTGACACATTTCTGGTAGTACACCCTTCCTAATTTTGAACCATGCAGTGCTCTCTTGCTCTGTTCTGACGACTGCCTCCTGGTCCAAGTATATGTTACTCAGAATCACAATCAAGTGTTCTGGGATTCCCATTCTTCTCAAAGTTAGCCACAGTTTGTTGTGGTCCACACAGTCAATTGCTTGTGCATAGTCCATGAAACACATATAGACATTACTCCGGTATTCCCTGCTTTCAGCCAAGATCCATCTAACATTAACTGCAGTGTCTCTAGTACCGTGGCCTTTTCTAAACCCAGCCTGTACTTCTGGCAGTTCTCTACTGATGTGCTGTTCTAGCTGTTTTTGGAAAATATTAAGCAGAATCTTGTTTTAATGTGATATTAATGATAAAAAGACAGAGGAGAAAGAAAAGGCCCAAATGGATGTCAGAGGAGGCACCGAGAAGCCAAAGCAAAGAGACGAAATCAAGATATTAAGGAACTAAATAGAAGATTTCAAAGAGCAGCATGGGAAGACAAAGTATTATAATGAAATGTGCAAAGAGCTGGAGTCAGAAAATCAAAAGGGCTGAACTTACTTTGCATTTCTTAAACTCAAGGAACTGAAGAACAAATTCAAGCCTCAAGTTTCAATACTTAAGGATGCTTTGGACCAAATACTAAATTATGCAAGAAGGATTAAAAGAAGATGGGAAAAGCATATAGAGTCATTGTACCAAAAGGAATTTGCAGACACAGTAGAATATCATTAAACAACATGTAAACAAGAGCTTATGGTGATGAAGGAAGAAGTTCAAGCTACTCTGAAGGAATTTGCAAAAAGCAAGGCCCCAGAAATTGATGGTATACCAATTGATATATTTCACGAAACAGATATTGTCCTAGGTTTGCTCATCAACTTGTGCCAAGAAATTTGGAGGAAAACTACGGGGCCAACTGACTGGAAGAGATCTATATTTATTCCAGTTCCAAAGAAAAGCGATCCAATAGCATGTGGAATTTATCAAACAATATCATATGCAAGCCAGATTTTGCTGGTGAATAGCTTTAGCTATATGAAACAGATTGTGGCTAGGATATTTACATGTAGTTTATTGACTATGCAAAGATATTCCACTCTTTATATCATTGCAAATTATAGATACCATTGCAAAGAATGGAAATTCTAGAACATTTAAATGTGTTCCTATAAAACCTGTCCATAGAAGCAATCATTCAAACAGAACAAAACTGACAAAAATGTGTATCAGAATGGTATATTGCCCATCTTCTAGCAAAAGTATGTTAAGGAAATCCCATTATTTCTTCTGGCTTCATCCATCTTCATTTAATACAGTATACAATTTATGATTCTCAATCTGGTAAGTTTTCCTATTATATAGATACTGAGATAGCTTACCTACAGCTATACTTACCACAAGTAATTTGACTAAATGATGGACAGTGGGCTCAGAGAACTGGAGAAACTACAGAAAGGCTGCTCTGCAGATAGAGAGTAGAATCTGTGTAGTCATTATATTATATGCCACCATTTATCTCTCAGTTTATTGTATAACTTATTTGATTCTATGCCACAGTATTTTAAATCCCAACAGGGTAAGCCATCGTGGACAGGTTATAGAAGAACTTCTAAGACAAACTGAGAAAACAGGCCCAGTGATATACATTCAAACATTTGCCAATGAAATTTTGTGGATCACAATAGAGTATTGCTGTATACAGGGCTGAAAGGTGATTTCTTGAGGCATACGGCACTACACAATAGCCATAGCAATGGTTTCAAATACACCAAGAATCAGAAAGCTGGTGCATGACCTGGTAACATGTAATTCTTTTATATATAAGGTGAGGCAATGAGGACAGCAACATAATGCTGTGAATAAGACATAATTTTACCTAAAACGATATCATTTCTAAGAGACACCAATCAAGAATGCATTTTTTTCATTTTACACATGTATATGTGTATGTTTATTTGAGTGTATGTGTGTTAATGTGTGATTTGACCTTAATTTGTGATTAGTTTTCCTTAATTAAAATAAGTCTCTAACTCCCTTGTATTCCACACAAACATTTCGAGAGAGGTTTTTTTAACTGATAAATTTTTTTTTTTAAATTTTAGTGTTTTTTTAATTTTTGTTTTGTTTTAGATTTGTTTATTTGGTCTCTCAGTTCAACAGCTTAAGAATAGTTTAGATTCTAAACATTGGCACTGACGGTCTAGAAAAAAAATAAATCTGAACGTTTGAAAGAAAGAAAACATGCAGTTTAAAGCTATTGCCTTTGCTCTGGACTATTAACCCTCTAGATATATGCCAAAATTGCCCAGTTGTTCAAACCTAATGGCAGGCTTGGGACTATGTGGTCCATGGTTTGAATGGACTATTTCCTTGTGATACAGTAATCTAATAACTGTTGCCCAGGTCAGGGAAAAGAAAAACAGTCAGATGAAAGCTTGCATTTGAAATCTGTTTATTGTTGCAAAACAACTCTCACTGTAATATACTTCTTTGACAGAGTGCTGGACCAGTGTTTCTTCTGGGAGATACTATTTTAGAAACCAGTAGGGGAAACTAGCTCGATAAAAGACTTGAAAATAATTAAGTTGACACACCTGGCCACATTGAGATAATTTATACGGATATACAGGCACATCCAGGGATATGAAAAAGATCCATTTCTCAGTGTGCCTTTAAGAAGTTGTAGATCAATTGGTCCAGGAGCATATGGTTTTTATTTAGCTCTACTATAGCACAAGAAAAGACTCTAAGCCTTTTCAATGATCTAAAAGCTCACATGTACCAAGCGAAGTTGTTAGAAATAGGAGTTGGTTCAAACCATTTCAACATGAAGACAAATTTACATAAAAGCAGGGCTTCAAAGATGGTGGTGCCCCACTCCAGACTGGCAGCTCTCTGCTCAAACACAGCAGCCAAGTAGGCTTCTGTGAATGTAGGGTTATCTCCTTATTCCTGGCAATAATCACATCTAATGAATAAGGTTCCTGAAAAGGTTTATGAAACCTGTTATGAGTCTTGAGTCATATTTTCTATTACAGTGATGAATCACACAAATTGTAAAAATTATTTTCTGGTGGCCTAATGGTAAAGAAGTTGCATTCCCTCCCAAAGGCAAACAGTTAGAATCCACTTGCTGGACAGGCAAAGGACGGGCAATCTCTTCCCTAGCAATTTACTGAGTCTGGAAAATTGCTAGAGGATTGGTTCTAACTTGACGGCACACACCGACAATGATTCCTTCTTCACTTGGCCAGCAGTCATAGAACCAATACTCAAAATTGAGCATTAATGAATAAGTGGAAGTTGACTGCAAATTAACCTTTCAAAACACTGTGACCATCTATACAACACTTGTTATTTGGAAGCAGGAGTGGCATCCACATCCTAAACAACTTGCCTCTGGAAACTCTATGAACTTTGATAAATGTCAATAGTTGTAGAGTGGCTTCGGGCCTTTTGTTCATAGGGTGGCTATGAGTTGTTCTCGACTCGAAAGCAATCAACCACGACAACAATTTTAATTAATACCCTGTGATAGTACATTGACAGAGAACTACCAGAAATACAAGCTGGCTTTAAGAGAGGTTGTGGCACTATAGACATTATAGCCAATGTCGGATATATTTTGGCAGAAAGCAAAGATACCAGAGGAATGTCTATCTGTGTTTCATTGACTATCCAAAGCATGACTGTGCTTATATGAAAGCTATACTTGGACCAGGAAGCAGTCCTCAAAAGAGATCGGGGAAATACTACATGGTTCAAAATTAAGACAGGAGTGTATCAGAGATGCATCCTGTCTCCATACCTTTTCAATCTATATGCATAGCAGATCATTTGGGAAGCAGGGCTTTATGAGGAGGAATGTGGCATCAGGATTGAAGAAAGATTCATCAAGAACTGATATTATACAGATGACACAACTGAAACTGAGGAAGACCTTAATTGCTTGCTATAGAAGGTCAAGGACTGTAGTCTTCTATGTGGATTGAAGCTCAACATCAAGAAAACAAAGATTCTCACCACTGGGCCAACTGGCAGCATCACAATAGGTGGAGAAGAGATTGAAGTTGTTAACAATTACAGCTTGCTCGCCTCCACAATCAGCGTTCTTAGCACCAGCAGTCAGGAAATCAAAAGACAAATTACATTGGGAAAATCTGCTGTCAAGGACCTCTCCAGAGAAAAGCAACAATGTCAGTGTGGAGACCAAGGTGTGCCTAATCAAGGCCACGGTCTTCACAATTATGTGCTATGCATTAGAGATCTAGACAATGACTAAGGACGATGGAAGAAGAATCAATACTTTCGAGTCATGGTGCTAGAGAGGAGTCTTGAACATACCATGGACTGCCAAGAAAACAAATAGATCTGTCTTGAGAGGGTGAAACCAAGTCTCTCCTTGAAGGCTAGGATTTTGGAGCTCCGTCTCATGTATTTTGGGCATGTGTCCAGGAGGGATTGGTCAATGAAGAAGGAAAGCATGCTTGGAAAGATGTAGGATAGCACAGGAGAGGAAGACCCTGGGTGAGATGGATTGGTACAGTAACTGGGGCAATGAGGGTTGTTGTTTCAGAATTAGAGAGACTGGCACAGAACAGGGCAGGGTTCAGAGCTGCTGTCACTATGGGTGGCAGGCAACTAGACAACACATAACAGCAATAGCAACAACTATACCCTGAGAAATCTATGCAAAATTAAACTAAAATATTACAGTTGCTGTCTGGAGCCATCATATCAGTTCTAACTTACACTGACCCTATGTACAACAGAACAAAACACACCTGGTCCTAGGTCATTCTCACAATCACTGCTATATTTGAGCCCATAATTGCACTAATCCTTCTCAGTTAGTGCCCTCTTCATTTTATTTCTGACCCTCTACTTTGCCAAGAATGATGTCTTCCTTTGTAGATGGATCCATTCTGATATTAAGTAGAAAGTACATGAAATGAGCTGTCATCATTATTATTTTATTAGATATTTTAGTGGTTCGCATACAGTCATCAATATACAATGTGTTTCATTAATATACATTGTGTTTTATATAACAATTCAATTCTATTTCATTTTTATAGTTAATTACTATTGACTGGAAGTATTTGATGCCAAACATTGACTAAAGTCTTCAATATGGATTTCTGCTCAACATCAAGAAAACAAAGATTCTAACCCCTAGGCCAATAGACAACACCATGATAGGTGAACAGATTAAGGTTGTAAACAGTTTCACCTTGCTCAGATCAATAATCAAAAAACTCCCTTGGCTCCAGCAGTCAGGAAATAAAAAGATGAGTTACATTTAGGAATTCCACTGTCAAGGATCTCTCCAAAGTCCTGAAAAGCAATAATGTCAGTCTAGAGATTAAGGCTCACCTGATCCAGGCCATAGTCTTCACAATTACTTGTTATGCACAGGAGAGCTGGACAATGGAAAATATGACAGAAGATGAATTGATGGAGTGCTAAGAGAACAAAAAGGGCTGTCCTTGAAAAAACGAAACCAGGTTACTCCTTGAGGGCAAGGACTTTGAGCTCCATCTCACACACTTTGGCATATTGCCAGGAGGGACCAGTGCTTGGAAAGGGACTTCATGTTTAGAAGGGTAGAGGTTCAGTGCAAAAGAGGAAGACCCTTAGTGAGATGGAATGACACAGAAACTGGGGTCATGAGAGTAGGTGTAGCTGAGACAGTGAGATTGACTCAGGATAGGACAGGATTCAGAGATATTGTTCATAGGTTCACTAGGAGTTGCAGTAGGCAGGACCATAATAGATGGAGGAGAGACTGATATTGTTAATAACTACAGCTTCCTCGGCTCCATAATCAACGCTTTTGAAACCAGCAATTGGGAATTGAAAAGATGAACTGTAAGTAAATCAGCTGTCATTGAAGCTCGAAATCAAGAAAATATTCTCACTACTAGGACGACTGGCAACATCATAATAGATTGTGAAGAAATTAGAATTGCTAACAGTTTTACTTTGCTTGGCTCCACGATCAACATTTTTGGTACCAGCAGGCATGAAATTAAAAAATTAATTGTAATGAGAAAATCTGCTGTCAGAGACCTCTCCAGAGTACTGAAAAACACTGATGCCAGTCTGGAGACTAAAGTGTGCCTGATCCAGGCCATACTCTTTGCAATTACTTGCTATGCATAAGATGGCTGGACAATGGATGATAGGAGAATTGATACTTTTGAGTTGTGGTGTTGAAGAAAAGTATTAAATATACCATGGACTGCTAGAAGAACAGATTCATCCTAGAGAGGGTGAGACCAGGCTATTCTTTGGAGGCAAGGATTCTGAAGCTTCATCTGACATACTTTGGACATGTTGTAAGGAGGGACCAATCCTTGGAGAGAGAAGTCATGCTGGGGAGGATGGAGGGACAGCACAAGAGAGAAAGACCCTCAATGGGATGGATTGATTCAGTGAGAAGAGTAAAGGGCGTGTATGTGTTAGAGAAAATAAAGTTGGCACAGGATAGAACAGGGTCTACAAAGGTTGTATATAGGGTTGCTATGAGTCTCAGGCTACTCGACGGCACATAACAACAACATCAACAACAAATCTGTTGTCAGAGGCCTTTCCAGAGTACTGAGAAGCAACACTCTGTTAGTCTACAGACTAAAGGTGCACCTGATCCAAGCCATGGTCTTTGCAATTATTTGCTATGCCTCAGAGCTAGACAATGACTAAGGATGACAGAAGAAGAATTGTAGCATTTGAGTTGTGGTGCTGGAGAAGAGTACAAATAGGTCTGTCTTAGAGAGGGTTCAACCAAATTTTTGCTTGGAAGCTAGTATTTTGAAGCTCAGTCTCATATACTTTGGGCATATGACCAGGAGGGAGCAATTCTTGGAGAAGGACATCATACTAGGAAGGGTGGAGGGACAGAGCATGAAAAGAAGACCCCAGATTAGATGGATTGATACAGCTACTGGGGCAATGGGAGTAGGTGTATTGGAGTCAGTGAGGCTGGCTCAGGTCAGTGCAGGGTTCAGAGCTGTTGTACATAGAGTCACTATGAGTCAGAAGCAACTCCACACGAAAAAGAACCCAATGACACAGTTGACAAAAGACATGAAACAACTCTTCATAAAGTAGGGCATTTGGATGGCCAACAAACACATGAAGTTATGTTCAAAATAATTGGCAATCAGAAAGATGCAAATCAAAAGAGCAATGATATACAATCTTTTCCCAGTAGCAGTAGCAAAGTTAAACAAGATACTAATCAATAAATGTTGGAGAGGATGTGGAGAGATTGGAACACTCATGTACTGCTGGTGGGACTATAAAATGATACAATTACTGTGGAAGGCAGCTGGCATTTCATCATCACTTTAAAGAACATTCTGGCTACATTTTCTCCAAGACAGATTTGTTCTTTCTTCTGGAGGTCCAATCTAAATACCATTCCCCCCCCCAACATTATGATTCAAATGAAATAATTCTTCATCAGTCTTTCTTATTGTCCAGCTTTTGCATGTATATGAAGCAACTGAAAGCATCAGGACTTGTGTCAGGCACACCTTAGTGTTGAAAATGACATATTGTCTTTTTTTTAACTTATTATTAATTTTAATGAAAATTTACAGAGACTTTGGATTTCCATTAATTCATTGTTGCACTTTTCTTCCCTCACAACCCTCCCTTCTAGTACACTAGCCTCTTGGAACAGTAAAAAAAAATTATTTCATTGTTTTAAAATCCATCCCCCAGGTCCACTCCACTATAGAGCCTTCGCTCTGGACTCCTGTCATGACAAAAATACCTAATAACATATCCCTCTTAAACAGTTTTCTACCTCATCTGTTTCAATTCAGTATACATTATTGAACCCATCTTTCTCAGTCTCCCTCCAACCCCAAGGTCAGTCCTGTTTTACAACAGTGGCACCATGCAGTATTTGTCTTTTTGTGACTGAGATACTTCATTAAGCATAATGTCCTCCAGGGTCACCCATTTTGAATAATCTTTCATGAGTTCCTTATTTTTCAATGCAGCATAGTATTCCACTGTGTGAATATACCACAGCTTCTCTATCCATTCGTTTGCTGATGGGCACTTAGGTTGTTTCCAACTCCTTGATATTGTGAACAAAGCCGTGATAAACATGGGTGTGCATATATCTGCTTGGATGTCAGTTATGGTCTCTTTGGGGTATATTCGTATATTTCCAGACATGTTGTCTTTAACATTTAAAGAGGTGAAACACTGGACTAAGTAGTTGGACTGCTTACCAAAAGAGTAGCAGTTAGAACTCACTAGGTCCTCCATAACAGAATGATGAGGTAGTCTCTGCTTCAGAAGATTTACAGCTTCAAAATCTATGGAGAAGTTTCAGTATGTCATTATTAGTTAGAAGTAACACAATGGTAGGGGTTTCTGCAGTAGGTTTATACAACGTGATTACGCGATACTTCATTTGAGTAGTTGACTGCTTACTCCATGGACATGATTGTTGAGTCAAGTAAAATAAAATCTATGACAAGTTTGTCTGTTTAACATGATGTTTATTTTATTTAGTTGTATTTTATGTTTACTTTATGCTGAGGTGTGACACACACTGAAGCTTGTAGGCCTTGATCTTCATCAGAAAGTGTTTAAGGTCCCCTTCTATTTCAACAAGTGAGGTTGTGTCATCTACGTATTACCAGTTATAAGTGAGTTTTATTCTAATCTTAATTGTTTTTCTTCACATGGTCAAACTTTCTACACAAATAAGACTACTGAAATCACAGAGTATATGTTATATATAATGATTAGATCAAGTCATAATTGTTGGAGAAGACTGTACTTTGAGGTGGTTAAGATGACTGGGAAGCAATGCCATCAAGTTAGACAAAGAGATGTTTTGTTATGTATCCTTGAATCAACTGAAACTTATAATTAGCCTCTAAAACAAAACAAAATCCTGCCATTCTTCCACCATTCTCACCATGCTTTAAGCCTACTGTCAATTCATATCTTTGAGGTCTCTCTTTCTCAGACTCTCTTCTCTTCTAAGCATAATGTCCTTTCCCAAAGTGTACCTCTCCTGAACACATTCCCAAAATATATTTCAATTATATCCCAAAGTATGTTTATTAGCTCTTTGACCATCTATATTATATTCAATATTCTTTGCCAAAACCAAATTAAAATGGCATTGAGGCTTTATTTCTTTTTTAAATATTTTTATTGTGATTTCAATGAAACTTGACATAAAACGTGTATTTCCATTAACTCATTGAATATTTTCCTCCCTAAACACACCCCCAATTCACTTTTCTCTTTAAAATATTTCTTCATTGTTGCACAATTTCCTCTTTCTCTCCACCTCTGTGCCAGTCCATTTTGCTATGCACCTCTTATTCTGGACTGTCATTCAAACAATGCCTAATCATATATTTCTTTTATTTTTTTAATCCTATTTTTCCCTCATCTGTTCCAATGCAGCATTCATTATTTACTCCCTCTGTTGTAAGTTTCACCCCAACCCGCAATGTCAGTCTTGTTTCATAGTAGTGACATTATGCAGTATTTGTCGTTTTGTAACTGAGATTGTTCAGTCAGCATAATGTCCTCCAGGGACACCAATAGTATAGTATTTCATTAGTTCCCTGTTTTTCAGTGCTGCATAGTATTCCACTGTGTGAATATACCACAGCTTCTCTATCCATTCATTTATTGATGGGCACTTGGTTTTTTCCATCTCTTTACTATTGGGAACAATGCAGCAGTAAACATGGGTGTGCATATATCTGTTTGATTTGAAGTTCTGTTTTCTTTAGAATACATTCCCAGTAGTGCAATTGGTGGGTCAATTGGTATTTCTATTTCCAACTTTTTGAGAAAGTACCATACTACCTTCCATAGTTGTTGCAACATTTTACACTCCCACCAAAAGTAAACAAATGGTTCTAATTTTGCTACTACCACACCGGCTTTTGTTCTTTGCTGCTCTGTTGAACTTTGCTATTCTTACTGTGGTGAGATGATATTTCATAGTTGTCTTGATTTGCATCTCTCTTAGAGCTAAAGATTTTGAACATTTTTTTTGTGAGTTTGTTTGTTCACTATCTGAATGTCTTCTTTGGTGAAGTGTCCATATCCTTTGCTCATTGTGTGATTGGGATGTTTATCTTTATCTTGTTGAGGGGCTTAAATATTATATAAATTTGAGCTATTAGTCCCTTATCAAACATGTCATTACTGAGCATTCTCTCCCAGTCTGTGGCTTTCATTTTTACCCTGTTGGAGAATTGTTTTTGAAATTTTGCAAGGGATTTTATTCTTAGAAGCTCTCATTCACTTATTTTATTCTCTTCTGGTTGTAGGTTTTTCAGGATGCATGGGAAGACTGATCATTTACTTGATTAGGGCTTCTAGAGTTCTTCCAAGCTTTCCTATGATTTTCCTCCTTGATTTTATGCCAAGTTTTTTTATCCACTTTCAGGGTTGTTTTTGGTGGGTTTTTTTTGTGGTTTTGTTTTTGTTTTAATATAGTGTAAGGTATGGTTCTTGATTGAGCTTACTGCAGATATTTTTCCAATTTTACCAACACCAGTTGTTAAAGAGGCTTTCATTTCCCCACCTAATTGATGTCATTATATTGTCAAAAATAAGTTGACCTTAGGTAGATGGGCTGATTTCTGGGTTCTCAGTTCTATTCTATTGATCTATGTGTCTGTCACTGTACCAGTGCCATGCTGTCTTGACCACCATGGTTGTGTAATAGGATTTGAGATCAGAGGGTGAGATGCCTCTTACCTTGTATCTCTTTTAAAGACTAATTTTTATTTGGGGTCTCTTTCCATTCCAGATGAAACTGAAAATTGACTTTTCTATCTCATTAAAGAATGGAATTTGTATTTGTATTGGGATTGCATGGAACTTGTAGATTGCCTTTGGTAGAATTGCCACTTTCACAATATTGAGTCTTCCTATCTATGAGTATGGTTGTTGTTTTTATGTGCCGTCGGGTTGCTTGTGACTCATCATAACCTTATGTACAACAGCTCTAAACCCTGCTCTATGCTATGCCAAACTTTTTGACTCTGACACATCTAACCATATTATTCCAATCATTGAATCAATCCACTTCATCCAAGGTCTTCCTCTGTTGTGCTGTCCCTCCACCCTCACAAGAATGATGTCCCTCTCCAAGGACTGGCCCTCCTTGTAACATGTCCAAAGCATGTCAGATGAAGCTTCAGAATCCTTGCCTCCAAAGAGAAGCTTGGTTTCACCCTCTCTAGGATTAACTGGTTTGTTCTCCTAGCAGTCCATGCTCTAGCATTCAGCATTCTTCTCCAGCACCACAGACTACTTCTATAATCCATAGGCATTGTTCAACTTTCTGATAAATAGCAATTAATTATAAAATCTATGCCTAAGGGAACAAACAAATTTGTACTGGAGAGGGTGAAGCCAGGCTGATCCTTGGAGGCAAGAATTCTGAAGTTCCGTCAGACATACTTTGGACACATTGCAAGGCAGGATAAGTCCTTGGAGAGGGATATCATGCTTGGGAGGCTGTAAAGACAGTTCAGGAGAGGAAGATCCTCGATGAGGTGAATTGATTCCGTCACTGGGGTAACGGGAATAGGCGTGTCAGAGACAATAAGATTGGCAAGGAATAGAGCAGGGTTTAGGACTGCTGTACATAGGGTTGCTCTGAGTTGCAGGCGACTCAATGGCACATAACAACAACAACAACAACAACCATAACAGCATGGCCTGTATCAGGCACACCTTAGTCTCCAGACTGACATTGTTGTGCTTCAGTACTTTGGAGAGGTCTCTAACAGCAGACTTTCCCAAAGCAATGTGTCTTTTAATTTCTTGGCTCATGGTATCAGAAGTCTTGATTGTGGAGCCAAGCAAATTAAACCTGTCAACAAGTTCAATCTCTCCACTGTCTATCATGATGCTCCTAATTGGACCAGTGGTGAGAATGTTGGTTTTCTTAACGTTGAGGCTTAATCCACAATGAAGGCTGCAGTTCTTGACTTTCTGCAGCAAACCCTTCAGGTCCTCCTTAGTTTCAGCAAGAAGGGTTATGTCATCTGCACAACATAGATTATTGATGAGCCTTCCTTTAATCCTGATGCTGTATTTCTCCTGGTACAGCCCAGCCTACTGGATAATCTGTTCTGCATATAGATTGAAAAAGTATGTAGATAGGACACATCTTGGGTATACACCCTTCCAAATTTTGAACTATGCCATGTTTCCTTGCTCTGTTGTGACCATTGCTTCCTGGTCCAATCATAGGTTTCACATAAGCATGATCAAGTGTTCTGGGATTCCCATTATTCTCAGAGCTAGCCACAGTTTGTTGTGATCCACATAGGCTCCATCTAACATTAAATATTATATTCCTTGTACCATGGCCTCTTCTACACCTACCTGCACTTCTGGCAGTGCTCTGCTGATGTGCTGTTCCAGTAATTTTTAGGGTTTTTCCCCCCTCAGAAATGTCTGAGATAGGTAGCCTTCCCTAATACTAGTATCTGGTATTTGGACTTAGAGAGTCCTAAATTCAGTAGATACTGGCCACAGTATAAGAAACTGACAGCAGTGTGAGGTGTTTGGAATCACAGAAGCTGAGACGGCTTGAGATATAAGCCATCAAATCAAGGACTGGATAGAGGGAGATTGGTTTGAATGGCATAGATTCAAGTAGAAGGTAGCAGGGGAAGGGATGAGTCCATGCACAAGGGCAGGGATAACAATGAATCCATTGATTAATTTATAATTGGGGAATATCTTTAATCTCTTCTTTTCTGTAAAGTGCTTGTCTATCAAATAATGTTCTAAATATGAGCATTCAAATTAAGACAGACTAGTGTACAGTAGATCACACTTAAACCAGGAAATATGAGAACTGAGGCTGAGCCGTCACGTATGGAAAAGAGGAGAAACAGTTGTAAGCAGACACTAGTGATTGGAGCATGGAATGGAGAATCATGAGTGTACAAAAATTGGACATTGTTAGGAAAAAATTGAACGCATAAATATTGACATACTTTGGTGTTGTTGGTTGCCTTGGAGTTCATAGTGACTCTATGAACAAAAGGCCTGAAGCCCCTCTACAATTATCGACATTCATCAAAGTTCATAGAATTTCTGGAGGCATGTTATTTAAGAAGTGGATGCCACTCCTGCTTCCAAACCTGTTATAGTATATTATTGCCATACTAGGTAATGGTAAAATGAGAGGGACTGGAATAGGACATTTTGAGTCAGATAATCATATAATCATATGTTGGAGATGAAAAGGTGAGGAAAAGTTGTGTTACTTTCATAGTTAAGGGGGGGGAAGTAATGGGCATGGTATATTCTTCTATTTCTCCAGGTCTCTGTTTCTTGTAGTATTAATAATTTTCTTTGAATAGATCTTTTGTATTTCTAGTTAGATTTACTCCCAAGTATTTAATCTTCTGGTTAGCTGTTGTGATGGGTACCTTTTTCTTAGATCCATTTCCGTATTCTCTTTGTCACTGTTTATAAATCCAATGGATGTTTGTATGTTAATTTTGCATCCTACCACTTTGTTGCATTGATTGACTGTGTCCAGTAGTTTTCATACTGAGATTTTAGGGTTTTTTAAGTATACTATCATATCATATACATATAGAAATACGTCTACTCCTCTTTGCCAATTTGAATATCTCATCTTTCCTTCTCTTGTTTTATTACTATCTCCAAGACTTCCAATACAATATTGAATAGGAGGAGCGACAGTGGTCATCCTTGCTTAGTTCTGTTCTCAAAGGGGATGCCTTTAATCTCTCTCCACTGAGAATGATGTTGGCTCTTGGTTTTGCATATATACTTTTCATTATGTTGAGGAAATTCCCCTCTATTCCTATTCTGTTGAATGTTTTCATCAGGAAAGTGTGTTGGATTTTGTCAAAGATCTTTTCTGCATAAATGAATAGAATCACGTGGTTCTTGTTTTTTGCTTTCTTAAAGTGATAAATTTAATTTATAGTTTTTAAGCTGAACTATCCTTACATACCAGTTATGAATCCCTCTTGTCAAAGTGAATTATTTTTTTGATGTACTGTTTGATTTTATTGGCCAGGATTTTATTAGGGATTATGTTCACGAGAGATAATGGCTTATAGTTTTCTATTTTGATAGTGTCTTTACCTGACTTTGGTATCAAAGATATGTTTGCTTCATAGAATGAGTCTGGAAGATACCATCTTTTTCTATTTTCTGAAATAGTTCATGTAGAATTGGCGACAGTTCTTGCCTGAATGTTTGATAAAATTCACTTCTAAAGCCATCTGGTCCAGGGCTTTTTTTGGCTGGAAGTTGTTTTACTACCTTTTCAATTCTTCTTTTGTAATGAGTCTGTTCAGGTGTTCAATTTCAGCTTAGGTAGTTTATGCGTTTCTATGTGTTTGTCCATTTCCTCTAGGTTTTCATATTTGATTGAGTATAGAAAGGTGACCCAACAGAGTGTGGAAACTATAGAACAATACCATTGATTTCACATGCAAGCAAGATTCTGTTGAAGATTATCCAAAAATGACTGTAACAGCACATCAGCAGAGAACTGCCAGAAGTCCAAGCTGGGTTTAGAAGAGGTCATGGTACTAGGGATATTGTAGCTAATGTCAGATGGATATTGGCTGAAAGCAGGGAGTACCAGAAGAATGACTATCTGTGTTTCATTGATTATGCAAAGGCATTTGACTGTGTGGACTATGGCTGACTCTGAGAAGAATGGGAATCCCAGAACACTTGATCATGCTAATGTGAAACTTATACTTGGACCAAGAGGCAATCATCAGAACAGAGCAAGGAAACAAGGGATGGTTCAAAATTGGGAAGGGAATATGCCAGGGATGTGTCCTGTCTCCATATCTTTTCAACCTGTATGCAGAACAGATCATCCTGGAGGCTGGGCTCTATGAGGAGAAATGCTGCGTCAGGATTTGTGGAAGATCTATCAACAATCTGCGTTATGCAGATGACACACCCCTGCTTGCTGAACCTGAGGAGGACCTGAAAAGCTTGCTGCAAAGGGTCAAGGACCGCAGCCTTCAATATGGATTGAGGCTCAATGTCATGAAGACAAAGATGCTCACCACTGGACCAATTGGCAGCATCAGGATGGATGGTGAAGAGACTGAGATTTTACACAACTTTAGTTTGCTTGGCTCCACAGTCAACACTCTTGGCACCAGCAGCTAGGAAAAGAAAAGATGTATTACCATGGGAATGTCTGCTGTTAGGGACCTTTCTAAAGTACTCAAGAGCAACGGTGTGTCTCTGGAGACTAAGGTGCATCTGGTATAGGCCATGGTCTTTGCAATCAATTGTTATGCATCAGAGAGCTGGACAATGACCAGGACAGACAGAAGGAGAATTGATGCTTTTGAGCTTTGGTGTTGGAGAAGAGTGCTGAGGGTGCCAGGGCTGCTAAGAAAACAAACAGATTCATCCTGGAGAAGATTAATCCGGGATGCTCCTTGGAGGCAAGGATTCTGAGACTACATCTGACATACTTTGGTCATGTTGTAAGGAGAGACTGGTCCTTGGAGAAAGACATCATGCTTGGGAGGGTGGAGGGCAGGTGCAGGAGGGGAAAGCCCTCTGGGAGATGGACTGATTTCGTGACTGCGGCAATTGGGATGAGTGTGTCGGAGACAGTGAGATTGGCACAGGACAGAGCAGAGTTTAGAGCTGTTGTACATAGGGTCGCTATGAGTTGCAAGTGACTCGATGGCACATAACAACAAAAACAACAACAAATCTTTTAATAATATTCCATTGTTAGTCTTTTTTATTTTAGTTGGTTCTGTTGTGACATTGCCCCTTTCATCTCTTATGCAGATTCTTTGTCTTTTCTTTCTTTTCCTTTGCTAGTTTTTCTAGTGGTTTGCAGATTCTATTTATCCTTTTGAAGACTCAACTCCTAGTTTTTTTGACTGTTTCAATTTTTTTTCTGTTTTATATTTCATTTCTTTCTGCCCTGATTTTAATAATTTCAGTATTTTTAGAATGTATTAGGCTTTCTTGCTGTTCTTTTTCTTTCTTTTAGAGATGTAGAGTTGTTGTTGTTAAGTGCTGTCAAGTTGTAGGTGACTCATAGTGACCCTATGAACAAAAGACCTGGACACCTGTATAACTTTTGTCCTTTCTCCAGGTTCATAGGTTTTCCAGAGGCAAGCCACTCTTGCTTCCAAGATTGTTTTAATTGAGGAGCTCCACCAAACACTGTCCACCATGGGTAACCATTCTTGCATTTGATTCTTCAGTGTCAGTGTTAGTGTTCAGCTTCACAGCAACCATGAGTTACCTCTGAACAGCAAGTGGACATACTAGGGTTATACTACCTAAAAGAATGTTACACAAAAAACAATTAAAGGCAAGTCTGAGGGCCACGGATTAGAGTCACCCACCTTTGGGTTGGGAGCATCACTTTCTGTCCACTAGGCCAACTGAACTCTATCTATGCTGTTGTTGTTGTTGTTAAGTGCTGTCGAGTTGTAGGCAACTCATAGTGACACTATGAACAAAAGGCCTTGACACCTGTATAACTTTCATCCTTTCTCCAGGTTTCCAGAGTTAATTATCATTTTTTCTTCCCTTTTGATGTGTTTGCTTATTGCTATAAATTGACCTCAAATGACTGCTTTGGCTGTTTCCCAGAGGTTTTTGGTAAGTTGTGTTTTCATTGTCATTTGTTTCAAGAAACTATTTAATTTCATTTTTAATATCTTCTAGGACCCACTCCAAAGTCCAAAGTCCAAAGTATGGAAATACTTTGTCACTCACGATGCTGTACCTGTCACTCACGATGTTGTACTTCAAGATGGATTTAGAAATTACCGTTTTTACTCTGAAGGCAACCCCATTTTTCCTTATCTTTTCATCTTCAGAGTAATATATCATATGGTCATCTGACTCAAAATGCCCCATGCCAGTCCATCTCTTCTCTCCAATGCCTAATACGTCAATATTTATGCGTCCCATTTCTTTCTTAGCAATTTCTACTTTTCCTACATTCATGGCTCTCTCATTCCATGCTCCAGTCACTAGGGTCTGCTTACAACTGTTCCTCCTCCTTTGTATTTCCATACTTTGGACACATTGCAAGGAGGGACGGGTCCTTGGAGAGAGACATCATGCTTGGGAGGGTGGAGGGACAACGCAGGAGGGGAAGACCCTTTATGAGATGGATTGATTTGTTGACTGGGGCAATCAGAATGGGTGTGTCACAGGCAGTGTGGTTGTCCCAGGATAGAGCAGGGTTTAGGGCTGTTGTGCATAGGGTCACTCTGAGTCAAAAACGACTCGAAAGTACATAACAACAACAACAACAAGGACCCACTCATGTTAAAGCAAGGTTTTGTTCAGCTTCCAAATGTGAACTGGTTGTTGTTGGTTTTTTTCTCCTTTATCCTTTTAATATTAATTTCTAATTTTGTATCATTCTGATGTGAGAAGATGTTTTATATTATTTCTAGGTATTTTAATTCATTGATGCTCACCTTCTGATCCAAAATGTGATCTATTCTGGAGGATGTTACATGCATATTGGAAAAGAAAGTACACTGTACTTTCTTGACATGCATTATTCTATATGTACCTATGAGATCAGGTTGGTTTATTGTGTTGTTTAGTTCTTCAGCATCTTTGTTGAATTTCTTTTGGTAGTTCTATCTTTTCTTGAGAGTGGTGTATTGAAGTAACATACTATTATAGTGGCATCTATTTTTTTTTCTGTTCTCTTAATGTTTGTAAATTTTGCAACTCTATCATTTGGTGCATAGATATTTATTATTATTATTATGTTCTCTCTTTATACTGACCTTTTAGAATTATATAGTGATCTTCCTTGTCTTTTTGTGGTGGTTTTTGCTTTGAAAGCTATTTTATCAAAGATTAATAATGCTACTCTTGCTCTTTTCTGATTACCATTTGCTTGGCATATTTTTTCACACCCTTTTATTTTTAGTCTTTCTTTTTCTTCACTTTTCTGTTATGTCTCTTGTAGACAGCATATTGATTGATTTTAGGTTTTTTATCCAATCTGCTACTCTTTTTCTCCTCAGTGGTGCATTGAAACCATTTATATTCAGTGCAATTATAGAGAGGCAAGGCTTTATTGCTATCATTTTGTTGAGTTCTTTTTGGTGTTGTTGCTGGTTACTTTGGTCTATCTTTCTTTCTGTAACATCTCTGTAATAAGGACTTCTCTCAGTGTTTACTGTAATGCTGGTCTTATTTTTCACCAGCTCCCTTAGGTTTTGCTTTTCTGAGAATATCTTGATTTCTCCTTCATATTTGATGGGCAGTTTTGCTGGGTATAGTATTCCTGGTTGGCAGCTGTATTCTTTGAGTGTTCAATAAATGTCATTCTACTGTCTTCTTGCTTGCATGGCTTCTGCTGAGAAATCAACATTTAATCTTATTTGCTCTCTCTTACAGGTAACTCTTCATTTCTCCCTAGCTGCTCTCAGAATTCTTTTCTTATTTTTGGTTCTGGCAAATTTGACTATGATAGGTAGGCCTTAGCATTTTTCTTTTGGAATCTATTATATATGGTGTTTGCTCAGTTCTTGAACATATATTCTTTCATTCTTCATTTTGCTGGTAAAGTTTTTTTTCTATTATTCTTCCACAGCTTTCCCAGTGCCTTTACCCACTTCTTCCTGTTCTGGGATTCTGATTATGTGCATGTTATTCCTCTTGATTGTTTACCATATTATTCTTAGGCTTTCTTCTTTTTCTTTCCCATTTGATTCTGCTTTTTGTTCTAGCAGATCAGTGGTGACAAGTCTATTTTCTATTTTTCAGGTTCTGTGTTCCATCTTTTAAACTGTGTTCATATGTCCTTTCAACATGTTGACAGCATCTGAAACATTGGTCCCCATATTCTGTATTGTGGTCTTTTATTCTCCCAGAGCCTCTAATACCTCATTTGTTATATCTGCACTCTTTTTGATTGTTTGGGGTTTTGTTTGTTTTTATTTTAAATTTCTCTTGGCTTTTGTTTGCTTAATTCTTGTAGTGTCTCTTACCTATTGAAAATATTAATCATGGTTCTTTTAAAGTCTGTGTCAGAATGTTCCATCAGAATTTCTGGCTTCAGGAAATCCACTGATACTGTGTCACTTTTTGGGCACGGCATTTTGTTTTGGGTTTGTGTAGGTTGTGAGGTAGTCACCTTTTTCCATGTCGCTACTATGTTAAAGTTTTCTATGCTTGATGTCTTAGCAGGCTCTTGGTTTGATAACCTTGGCTTAGTAAGTAACTGCTCCAAAGGAGGGCAGAGCAGCTATCCTGCCTGAGTTTCTTTCTGATCTTTTGATTCAAAGGAAGGCTAGCTTTAGTTGAGGAGAGATATTTCCTGTGAATTAGAAACTTCCTCTGTCTGGCAACCGCTGAAGCTAAGTGGGTCCAGAGTTGCTTAGGGCTAAAGAGAGCTCAGTCTCTGGGAGTGGGAAGGAAACATCTTCACGTGTGATATTGGTGTTCTTGGTGCAGTTTGGGGGGCAGCAGTGCGTTGTTCTTCCAGTGGCTGAGGCATCCAGACAGTAGGGCCAGGTCCTTCAGGTGGTTGGGTCAGGGGTCCAGGCAGCAGGTACTGGTCCTCCAGGTGGTGGGTTTGGAAGTCCAGTGGCAAGGTAGAAGGCATTCAAGTGGAAGTGAGGGGGAAGGGGGCTCTAGGCAGTGAGATTGTGGTCTAGTGCTCCAGGAAGGAGAATATTCTAGGCCACACTAAGAAATTTTTAAGAAAGGTACTTAGCTAATTTACTGGAAGACATCAATGTGTGGCTTTTGCAATGTGTGGCTTTGACAACTTGATGGCACATAACAACAACAACAACATTGTCCAACTTTGACATGTATATGAAGTAATTGAAAATACCCTAACTTTGGTTAGAGAACTGTTAGACTTCAGTGATATCCGTGTTCTTTAACATTTTAAAGAGGTCTGTGACAGCAGATATGACCAGTACAACATATCTTTTGATTTTTGACTGCTACTTCCATAAGTGTTGATTATAAATCCACATTAAATGACATCATTAAAAATGTTAACCTTTTCTCCATTTATCATAATGCTGCTTATTTATTTACTTATCAGGATTTTTATTTCCTTTGTGTTGAGCTACACTAAAAGCCAACTTTAATCTTTTTTCATTTCAGGAAAGAAATCAAAGGCCAACTTGCACATCAGAAGGGGCTCTGAAACATTTTCTAGAATGTTATTGTTACAGGAAAAAATGATGATGTGAGAAAATGGAACAAAATATTTTGAGAGAACAGTTTAATATGATAAAGGAAAATATAGTCATTAAGTGTGTAAAGATCTGGAGTCAAAAAATAAAAATGGGAAATCATGTTTACTAATTCTCAAACTGAAAGAACTGAAGCAAATTTCAACCCTTCAGATGCAATACTGAAGGATTCTTTGTGCAAAATATTGAATGGCACAGGGAGTATCAAAAGAAGATGGAAAGAATATGCAGTTATTATACCAAATATGTTTTTAATACAGTAGAGTAATACAGAGTAAGCAACCATTTTGATTTAGTGTTACAAATTATGACTAATATTGAAAAGAATGAGAATATCAGAACACCTGTGTTCTTGGAAACTTATACCTAGACAAAGAAGCTGCTGTCTGAACAGAGCAAGAGAACACTTTATGTTCAATTTTTTTTTAAAAAAAGAGTACATCATAGATGTGTCCTTTCTCCTTAACTTTTCAATCTGTATGCTGAACATATCATTTGACAAAACAGACTTTATGAAGAATCATGTGGCATGAGGATTAGATGAAGACTAAACCACAACTTACATTCAGCAGATGACAACCTTGCTCACTGAAAGTGAGGAAGACTTAAGGTGCTTGTTGCAGAATATCAAAGAATATAGATTCAATATGACTGTATGTCAAGATCAGGAAAACAAAAATGTCACTATTAAACCAATAGGTAGCATCATGATAGAGGAGAATGAACTAGAATTGTTTCCTCTTTCTCAGATCCACAATCAACACCCTTGGCACCAGCAGTCAGGAAATCAAAAGATGAGTTGCACTGGAAAAATGTGCTGTTAAAGACCTCACTAGAGTGTTAAAAAGTAATTATGTCAATGTAAAGGCTAAGACAAACCTGCTTGCTGTACATCTGAAAGGGAGATCATGACTAAGGATGATAGAGTAAGAATTGATGTCCATGATTTGTGGTACTGTTGAAGAATATTGAATATCCCACAGACAGCCAAGCGAATAAACAACTCTGTCCTTGAGAAAGTGAAATGAAGTTGCTGTTTGGACACAAGGCTGGTGAACTTCTATTTCACATTCTTTGTGCATGTTGTTAAGTGGGACTAGTCCTTGGAAAAGAATATCATGCTTAGAAAGGTATAGTATTAGTGCAAGAGAGGAAGATCCTCAATAAGATAGATTGAAACAATGATTGTAGTAATGGAGTTGAGTGTTTCAGAGATAAGGCAGCATTTGAAGCCATTGTTTGTTGAGTCACTATGAATTGTAGTCAACTCAATGGCACATAACAATGACAATAAATTATTCTGGGAAGTAAATAACACATAATCAAAAGCCAATGGTACTGAAGTAGATGTTTGTACTCAAGGAAGAGGGTTAAAAGTGACAAATTAAAGAGTCAGCTTTTTAAGACTGCAGAACTTCTTGAAAAAGAATATCAAGTGATATGGCTTATAATGGCAGCAAGGATAATGTAATAAAACAAGCATTTAAGAATTAGAATTTGAGAAATTGTTGTCATGGCAACATTCTCTGGAGGAAAGTATAAGAAAATGAGATTCATTTAACTACATCTTAAAATGAAAACTTACACTATAGTGAAACAAATTTATAATTTTAAAATCATTTATTACTGAAATACCTGGAGTAGGACCAAAGATACAGACTTGTTTTCTCTTTTCATTAGGAACTATTACTTGTCAAGACATTTTATTCATGAGGAGAAGAACATCATATAGCCTTCAGGTATATCTACTGGCATTGTGAGGTTCTTATCATGAATATGAAATGAATACACACACACACACACTATGAACTTGGAGAAATAAAGAAAATTACACCAGTGTTCAGGTCTTTTGTTCATAGGGTTGCTATGAGTTGCCTAAGTTGGCACTTAACAAGAGCAACAACACCTATACATACATATATATTTTTGTTTTGTTTTGTTGAGTGGGATTACTCAAAACTGACTGGGTTTGGGTTGGCAGCACAACTTCCTACCACTAAGAGTTCCCAAATAAATAAACAAATACATAAATACATACATAAACTTACCTAATTAATCTGTATGTTGTATACTGAGCAAATTGTTTTAGAAGTTTGACTGTATGAAGAAGAATTTGATATTAGGATTGGAAGAAGACTCATCAACAACATGTACTATGCAGATAACACAACCTTACTTTCTGAATGTGAGGAGAACTTGAAGTGCTTGCTGTGGAAGACCAAAGAACACAGTTTTAATATGGATTACATCTCAACATTAAGAAAACAAAAATCTTCAGCATTGGATTGATATATAACATCATGATAGATGGAGAAAGGATTGCAATTGCCAACTATTTAATCTTACTTGCATCCACAATAAAAAATCTTGGGAGTCAGATATGTTGCACAGGGAAATTCTGCACTCAGCAACCTCATCAAATTACTGAGAAGCAATGGTATCAGTATGAAGTCTAACATATACACCTGATTCAGGCCATAATCTTTTCAATAACTTGCTATCCATCTGAGAGCAAGAAAATAAATAAAGATGACATAAGAAAAATTATGCCTTTGAGTTGTAGTATTATGGAAGAGTATTGAATATTCCATGGACTGATCAAAGAACAAACAAATATGTTTTTGAGAAAGTGCTGTCAGAATGCTCCTTGGATGCAAAGAGGACAAAGCTTCATCTCACATCACATTGGGTACATTGTTGTTAGGTGGTGTCAGGCCACATATGACTTATAGCAGCCCTATGAACAAAAGATCTAAAACCCTGTTCTGTCCTGTGTCATCCTCAAACTTACACAAGAGCCCATTGCAGCAGACACTACGTCATCCACCTGGTTGAGGGTCTTCCTTTCCTTTGCTGACTCTCTACCCTTCCCAGTACAGTGTCCTCTCCGAGGAACAGCCCCTCCTAGGAACAAGCCCAAAGTATGTAGCATTCTTGCTTTCAAAGAGCACTTCGGCTGCACCCTCTCCAAGACATATCTGTTTGTTTTCTTGGCTGTTCATGGCATGTTCAGTGGTCTTCTCCAATACTACAACTCAAAGATATCAACTCTTCTGTCATCCTTATTCATTGGCCAGGTCTCAGATGCACAGCAAGTAATCAGAATGACTGCAGCCTGAATCAAAAGTACCTTAGTTCTCAAACTGACATTATTACTCCTCAATAATTTGGAGAGGTTCCTAACTGCAGATTTTTTCAACGATGCATTTCTTTATTTCCTAACTGCTGTTACCAAGCAGTTAATTATTAGCAGTTATGAGATTATTTTTAAGTTTACAAGTTTTATTATTAGCAGTTACAAATGTTAATTGTGGATTCAAGCAAGGCATGTTGTTAAGAGAGGCTATTCTTTGGAAAGGAACATCATCCTTGGAAATTTGGAGGATTGACCAAAGAGGGCAAGATTCTCAACAAGATGGATTGACATGTGAGTGCAACTGTGCACTCAAGAATGCCAGAAATTATGAGGATAGCCTATGGTAGGATAAAGTTCATATTTTTGTTTCTAAGTTTGCAAGGAATCTTACTCAACTTGGTGACAGCTAACAAAAACAACAACTAGTTAACATCAAGTCTGGCACATTAATTTGATTTGAAATCAAAGTAGTACTTCCCATTTACATAAGCATCTATCTTTTAGTCTGCATAATCCTATTAAACAAACAAAGTTATTATCCATATTTTATGGCAAAATAATTTTAAACCAACGAACATCTACACAGCCAATTTTTAAAATTTCTGTCAAAAAGATTTTCATCTTTTTCCCACTTGTTTATTTACAAAATTCTAATGCAAATTCAAGCCAATTCTTTCAATTTCCCTCAACCCCCGCACCCATCAAATTGTACAATCCAATGATTAATTCCCTTTTCCCCCTGTACATCCACATCCTTCTGCTTCCAGCCTCTCCCACCCCTCCTGATCCTTAAATTCATTCTACAGTAACAGTCTTATACAATGTTTACCCTTATAGGACTGAATTAGTTCATTCAGCGTAATGTTCTCCAGTCCCTCCTAAGTTAGGTAATAATTTACAAAGTTATTGCTCCTGTGTGCGGCATAGTATTCCATTGGGTGAATGTACCATAATTTCTCAAAGCATTCATTGGTGGTTGGACATTTGGGCTCTTTCCATATAAGATTTTCATATTTGAACTGGTAGAAATTGTATTACAAATAATGTACAAAAATCACCTACACACATATACACACAGACAAGGAAATTGCTGTGACTGCTTTTGCCTAACCAACACCTCATAGAAATTGGCTCTTTTCTCTACATATTGAGATTAGAGCTTCATGAAATATTCCATTTAATTGCAATAATAAAGTGGTTAGTGCTTCTGTTCTAATCCCTAAGATTCAAAGCTTTCCAACAGCCATCCAGTTGACTTCTATTACCGTGGAGCAAGAAAGTAAGAAGTAAGACTAGGATGGAAGAATGTGAAACAGAAAAAGACAGAACGTATGGTTAATTAACATTCTGACAATCAAATTAAAAGTGGACAATGCTCAGTTACCATTGCTGAATATTTAGAGCAAAGATTATAAAATAATCTTGGTCAAAAAAGGGTAAATATATAAAGAAATTTCACGAAATTCTTTCAGAATCCATGAAAGCTAGAAGAGCCCCTGAAACTATTGCCCAGATATCCTTTTTAATTTTAAGTAAAAAATTCCCCTTAAAATCACCCTAAAACCAAACATTAACTTTACTAGTAAAAATATTTTAAGTGTTATTTAAGAACTACTTATATGGGATCAAAGAGAGAAGTAATTTGAAATATTGGGACCTTAGGGGGTAAAAAGAATTTGTGAATGAGGAAGGAAAAAACAGAAAAGAAAAGTGAGATTAGATTAATGCAATAAATGTCACTGAAATGCACATGTTGAAATAGTTGAATTGACACGTTTTTCAATGTATATTTTGAGAAAAAATATAAATTAATAAAAATACAATAGCATTATATTCAGATTATGTTCAGTATTTAATAAAACATCAATGTTCTTAGTGTAAGTTCTCATGTAAAGTTAAAATGGATGCACTAAATTTCTTCATTTAAAAGGAATTCTGAATGTTCAATACTACGGACAAACATAAATCTATGTCTTTTAACTGATCATAAAACAAAAGATTATAGCGCTCATTTTTGAATGGCAGAAATCAGGTTCCAAAAAATGAATCTGGTGGTCAATGAATTTATCACTGCAGAGTTTTAAATCATATTATGAAAAGGAGAGAAATAAATGTCAAGAATAACTTAAAAAGGTCGAGTTGGCTGATTGTATAATTTAGCTCTTCTGCATCTTTGTTGAGTTTCTTTTGCGTTCACCTATCCTTTTGGTGATTGGGGTGTGCTGAAGTCCCCGACTACTATTGTATTGCTGTCTGTTTCTTTCTCAAGTCTGTTAACAGTTGTTTTATGTATATTGCAGGTCTGTCATTTGGTACGTAAATGTTGACATAGGTTATGACTTTTTTATCTGTTGTGCCTTTAATCAAGTTTGTAATGCCCATCCTTATCTTTTATGATGGTTTTAATTCTGAAGTCTATTTTATCAGAGATTAATATTGCCACTTTGGCTTTTTTGTGGTTGCCATTTGCTTGGTATATTTTTTTCCCCAGTCTTCAATTTTGAGTTGGTCTTTCTTTTCTTTTTTGAGATGTTTCTCTTGTAGGAAACATATTGATGGGCTTTGTATTTTATTCACTCTGCTACTCTTTTTTTCTTTTGATTGGCAAATATAGACCATTTACATTAAGGGTGATTATTGTCAGGTCAAGGTTTACTTTCCATTTTGCCATATTTCTTTTTCTGTTGTTTTTGTTACTATGGTTCATCCACTTTTTCCTGTGACATCTCTGTGTGAAGGAACAGAGTTATGCCAGTTGAAAGGCATCTGTTAAGATGCATCTGACTCAAGCTATGATATTTTCCATTCATATGTACACGAAAGTTAGACAAATTAAAGAAAAAATTCAGTTGAAAAATTAAAGCTTTAAAACATAAATAATCTCCATGATCTAAAAAAAGAACAACATAAAAATTCTTATTAAATATTTCACTATTCACTTAAAATAATAAAGATTATATGATATAGGACAATGGTAATATTATCCTCTTTATAAGGGCTTACTAGTAATAAGTACGTTAACACTGGTTCTTATTTAACAGTTCTTGCTCAATAGGATGTTTTCTTCCATGGCTTCATTCATGCATTCACCCCTAAATTTATTAAGATCTTTGCCCATGTATACAATTTCCAGGGCTTGCTCCCAGGAATATACATTCAGAAAAGAGTGGCTCTGCAGCGAGGTGCACATTATATTTATTTTCTCTGGACTCATTGTTGGTCCATAAATAATACAGATACTGATACTTCATTTCAGTACACAATTTTGCTTCTCAAGCCACATGTTTTAGATTTATGTGGTTCTAAGACCTGACATGGCTTTTGAATTTTTTCTGTTTTTATTATCTAACTTTATCATATCCAAAGTTTTGTTAAAGAATCTGTCTATTGTTTATTATTTTCAAATAGACAGATAGATATGCAAATATTTACTTTTAAAGTTCTTCAATTTTAACCCAACTTCTTGTCCTTAGATACCATTAAGTAGGCCCTGATTCATAGCAGATATATTTACAATACTTCCTGATCCTGGACCATCCTCAGTCTGTGCTTAAGCCCAGTTGTTAATCATTACAGTCATTGTGTCAATCCATCTCATTGAGATTCTTTCTCCCTTTTGTTGACCCTCTTTTCCAAGCATGATGTCCTTTTTTCCAACACTGGTCCCTCTTGATAACAAATTCAGAGTATATGAGACAAAGTCCCACCTCCTCAATTGTAAGGAGTACTTAGCTACACTTAGCCCAAGGCCATGGAATCTGGACAAGTATATTGCTCTTTTACTGGGTAGTATATTCTGAATAAATCTATGAAGTCAAATTTGTTAACTATGTACTTGAGATTTATACCTTTGTGGAGTTTCTTTTTAAGTGTGTTAAAATCTTCTACCATTACTGTTGTTGTTTATTGCCTTCAAGTCAAAAGGCCTGCAGCTCCTTACAACTATCAATATTTATCAAAGTTCATAGAGTTTCCAGAGGCATGTTATTTAGGAAGTGGACACCAGTCCTGATTCCAAACCTGTTATAGTGTGTTATTGTTTTTATATGCTATCGAGTCATCTGCGATGTATAACAACCCAATGTACAGCAGCTCTGAACCCTTCCTATCCTTGAGCCAGTCTCACTAACTCCGACACACCAACCCCCATCACCCCAGTTACTGTCTCAATCCATCTCAACCAGGGTCTCCCTCTCCCGTGCTTTCCATCCACATTTCTGAGCATGATGTTCCTCTCCAAGAATGGATCTCTCCTGGCCATGTGCCCAAAGTAAGTGAGATAGAGATTCAAAATCCTAGTCTCCAAGGAGAGACTGGTTTCATCCTCTCCAAGACAGATCTATTTATTTTCTTGGCAGTCCATGGTATGTTCAAGATTCTTCTCCAACACGACTACTCAAAGGCATCTATTCTTCTGTCATCCTTAGACATTGTCCAATTCTCCTGAATTAGGCTCACTTTTGTATTTAAACTGACATCATTGCTCTTCAGCACTTTGGAGAGGTCCATGACAACATGCAATTCGCCTTTTGATTTCCTGACTGCTGGTGCCAAGAGTGTTGATTGTGGATCCAAACAAGCTGTAATTGTTAACAACCTCAATCGCTTCTCCATATAATATGGTGCTGCCAATTGGGAGAATTGTTCATTTCTATTAACACTTTTATACTTATATTTTTTCATTGATACTTGGACCTCTGGTGGCCTAGTGGCCAGAAGCTGCTGTGCAATCCCAAAGGACTGCAGTTCAAGGCCACCAACTGCTTCATGAGAGAAGAATGGACAATCTCCTCCCATGTGATTAACTGCCTCTCAAAAACCTACCAGAGGGTCAATTAAGGGTTCGTTCAGATTCAACAGTACACAACATATATTTTTCACAAGATTGGCTTCTTAATAGTGTATTATGTCCTTCTTTATCCATTGTGCTGTTTTTTTAACTTGAAATCTATTTTATTGGAAATCAACATTATCTATGTTTTATAATTAGTATGACACATCATTTTCTTATTTGGTTCTCACAATTCCAAATTTATAATTTATGTTTCAATTGATTTTCCTATTGTTTCTTGTAAAGGAACTGGGTGGAATGTATAATCAGGATTCCATTCTGACCTTATTTTTTCCTAAAAAGAGTGTAAGTAGTGTTGGGGAATCTCAAAATGAAATCTCAATAGGGATTGGATCTCAGCATCGAGAAATAAAGATCATCACCACCAAGGCAGTACCAGCAAAGAAGGATTAAGATTAAGGATTAAGATTGTTGATGATCTCATCTTGCTTAGATTCATAATCAACACTCTTGGCACCTGCAGTCAGGAAATCAAAAGACAAATTGCATTGAGAAAATCTACTTTCAAGGATGTTGCAATTCAGAGCGCTAAAGGGCAAAAATGTCATTCTAAAGACTAAGGTGCACCCAATCCAGGTTTGTTATGTGTCTATCTAAGAGTTGGCTAGTGAATAAAGATGGCAGAAGAAGAACTGATGTCTGAGTTGTGGTTCTGGAGAATAGTATTGAATGTGCCATGCACTGCCAAGAGAACAAACAAGTCTGTCCTGGAGAGGATAAGACCAGGTTGCTCCTTGGAGGCAAGGATTTTGAAGCTCGGTCTCACATACTTTTGGTGTGTTGCCAGAATGCATCAGTCCTTGGAGAAAGACATCATGCTTGAAAGAATAGTTAGTCCAAAAGAGGAAGACCCTGGCTGAAATAGATTGTCACAGTGACTGTGACAATGGGGCAGGTGTGTCAGAGATGATGTGGTTGGCTTATGATAGAGTAAGATTCAGAGTCATTGTTCATAAGGTCGCTATGAAAAAAAAATAAAATAAAAAATTAAAAAAAAAATAAGGTCGCTATGAGTTGTGGCTGATTCATTGATATATAGCAACAAAAACAACAGTGTTGAGGAGGCTGTGTTTCACTTCTGCTAACTCCAAAACGAGGAACAGTCCCCATCCACAACACAAAGCTGATTCTCATGAGGCCAAGCATGCTCCTTTTTCAAATCTGGACATACTTTTATCAACTCTAGCACCAAATCACCCACCCAGGGTTCTTGCTGCCCTTTTACTGGGTCCACTAAATCCTTGCAATGATCACTTAGCACTCACATACAATATTATCAATTTGTGGTTTATTAGGGAAGTTAACAGGTAGGAAATAAAATGCAATTCTTCAGTGAAGATAGCTTCTCAAGTATGTTTTCAAGCTCTTTACCTTTTACCTTGTGTCTTTAAGCCATTGTTACAAACTTATTTTGTTGTTGTTGATTGCTTTTAAATCGAGCATGAGTCATAGTAACCTTATGGACAAAAGGCCTGAAGCCCTTCTACAAGTATCAACATTTATAGAAGTTCATAGAGTTTCAGTACTGCTTAATAATGGAGTTCCCCTCATAACCCTAACAGTTTTCCAGTAAACCTGAATGGGAACCTTCAGCTCTGGCTTCTTGGGCAGTACTTCAGATTGTTGTTGTTATGTACCATTGAGTCGCCTGCAACTCATAACGACCCTAGGTACAACAGCCCTAAACCCTCCTCTATCATGTGCCAATCGTATTGTCTCTGACACACCCAACCCCATTATCCAAGTCACTGAATCAATCCACCTCATAGAGGGTCTTCCTCTCCTGCGCTGTCCCTCCACCCTCCCAAGCATGACATCCCTTTCCAAGAATTGGTCCCTCCTTGCAACATGTCCAAAGTATGCCAAAGTTTCAGAATCCTTGCCTCTAAGGAGCAGATTGGTCTCACCCTCTCCAGGATAAACTTGTTTGTTTGTTCTCTCCAGCACCGCAGCTCAAAGACATCAATTCTCCTATCACATAAGCACAATCAAGTGTTCTGGGATTTCCATTCTTCTCAGAGTCAGCCACAATTTGTTGTGATCTATACAGTCAAATGCCTTTGCAAATAGTCAATGACACACAGATAGATCTCTGGTACCCTCTGCTTTCAGCCAAGATCAATCTGACATTAGCTATAATATCCTTAGTGGACTCTTCTAAACCCAGCCTGCACATCAGGCAGTTTTCTGTTCATGTGGTATTCCACTGATTTAAAAAATTTTTATTATTATTGTTATTTTTTTTTATGTGTACTGTCAAATTGGATCTGACTCTGGTGCAGGAGATTGCCCCTCTTTTCTCCAGCAGAGAATCTGGTGGATTTGAACTGCATACCTCTGGGATTGCAGTGCAGCTTCTTGCCGATAGGCTACCAGAGCTCTCTTTCTGGCCATTTTTTATAATCTTCAGCAGCATCATGATTGCATATGATATCAATGATATTGTTCTGTAGTTTCCACACTCTGTTGGGTCACCTTTCTTTGGAATGGGAACAAATAGATCTCTTCCAATCAGTTGGCCAGGGGGTTGTCCTCCAGATTTCTTGACACAACTTGGTGAGCACATCCAGGGCCATGTCTGTTTGTTTAAATATGTCAATCTGTATGCCATCAATTCCTGGGGGCTTGTTTTTTGCCAATTCTTTCAGAGCAGCTTAGACTTCCTCCTTCATCACCATAGGCTGGTGCTCATACATTTCATGAATTTCTTCTTTGTGCATCCATTTTTTTTTGTACAATGACTCTGTATACTCTTATCATCTTCTTTTAATGCTTCCTGGTTTATTTAATATTCTGCCCAAAGTATTTCAAAGTATTCCAACTTGAGGCTTGAATTTGTTCTTCAGTTCCTTGCGCTTAAGAAATGCTGGGCTAGTTTGGCCCCTTTGATTTTCTGACTTCAGCTTTTTGCACATTTTATTGTTAATACTTCACTTTCCAATAATAACTGGTTCTCTGTCAGTGCTTCTACTACCACAGGGGCTGCATCTTGATCTTGAGCTTCTGTGAGAATCTGTGGCCCCAAAGAATATGCACTGTAGCCACAGATTTTTTCTTAGTTGTAGTGAGTTTCCCCATATCTTACCTTTAAATCAGCTCAGTTTGAGCCTGAGGAGATGGCATGACTGACTAATATCCTCATTAATAGTCCTCAAATCTTGTTTGTTCTCATCCTAAAGGGGATATTCATCTTATTTACATCATTAGCATAGCTTCACTCAGCAAAAGTCAAATTCAATGGCTAGAAAAAGGATTTTTAACAATCAATTTTTTGTCTACTTTCTAGTTCTATATCCAATCCATTCTGTTTTTTAATCTTCCTTAACAAGAGGCCTTGAATATTTTGTATATTGGAGTCAATAATATGGAAATTATCAAGAATTGGTATAAACTAAGTTTTCATGTGTTTTAATTTTCTTAAGGAGAACTGTACAGAAATAATGATAGTTATAGAACAGAGTTCAGTTCTTTGTGCAAAGTTTAATCTGAGTCGTATTCAATTTAACGACACTTAGCCTCTGCTAATTGAGACTAGTGCTGATATATCTGGAGGAACACTCTTCCACTTTGTAATCGCTCTCTGTCAATGTGCTGTAAGAAGTAACCTGGGTTTGCTGTGATGCTGAACCTTGTACCATTGGGGTATCAAATACTAGAATGATTTCTCAATGTGAACAGTGTTTGGTGGAGCTCCCAGATGTAAAACAGGTTTGAAAGCAGGACTGGCATCCACTTCCTAAACCACATGAAAACCCTCTGAACACTCTATGAACTCGAAGAAATGATGATAGTTATGGAAAGGCATTAGGACTTTTGTTTATAGAGTCACTATGAGTTGTGCTAGACTAAACAGCAATCAATAACAGCAATAGAGTACTCATTATTGAGAAGGGAGGGATAAGTGAATTATATTTAGCTAAGTTTAAAAGAATGGGAATTCCAGAACATTAAATTGTGCTAATGTGAAACCTATACTTGGACCAAGAGGCAGTAGTCAGAACAGAGCAGGGTAACACTGCATGGTTCAAAATTGGGAAGGGTGTATGCCAGGGATGCATCCTGTCTCCATACCTTTTCAACATGTATGCAGAGCAGATCATCCGAGAGGCTGGGCTCTGTGAGGAGAATTGTGGCATCAGGATTGGTGGAAGTTCTATTAACAATCTGCGCTATGCAGATGACACAACCCTGCTTGCTGAAACTGAGGAGGACCTCATGCACTTGCTGCGAAGGGTCAAGGACTGCAGCCTTCAGTATGGACTGAGGCTCAATGTCAAGAATACAAAGATTCTCACCACTGAACCAATTGGCAGCGTCAGGATGGATGGCGAAGAGATTGAGATTTTTCACAGCTTCAGTTTGCTCTGCTCCACAGTCAACACTCTTGGCACCAGCAGTCAGGAAATCAAAAAGCGTATGGCGATGGGAAAGTCTGCTGTTAGGGACCTCTCTAAAGTACTCAGGAGCAATGGTGTCTCTCTGGAGACTAAGGTGCGCCTGATACAGGCCATGGTATTTGCAATCACTTGTTATGCATCAGAGAGTTGGACAATGACCAGGGAGGACAGAAAGAGAGTGGATGCTTTTGAGCTGTGGTGCTGGAGAAGAGTACTGAATGTACCATGGACTGCCAGGAAAACAAACAGATTCATCTTGGAGAGGATTAAACCAAGATTCTGGGACTTCATCTGACATACTTTGGACACGTTGCCAGGAGGGACGGGTCCTTGGAGAGGGACATCATGCTTGGGAGGGTGGAGGGACAGCTCAGGAGGGGAAGACCCTCTATGAGGTGGATTGATTCAGTGACTGGGGTAATCGGGATGGGTGTGTCAGAGGCAGTGCGGTTGGCGCAGGATAGAGCAGGGTTTAGGGCTGTTGTACATAGGGTCGCTATGAGTCGTAAATGACTCGACGGCACATAACAACAACAACAAAAAGTTAAAAAGAGTAAGAGACTTGTATAAATGAACCATAAGAAACGTGCTATAATGGGGAGATATTTTTCATTTAAGAATTTTTAGGTAAAAAAAGAAGAGGAATTTCGATTGTGATCTTAAGTAAAAATATTTCTTAATATCAATAAAGCTTCACTAATCATCATTCATAGGTTTTCATTCATAGGTTCATTGATTATAATCCTTGATTTCACCTTACGATGCATCTGGTCTTCAATAATTGGTGTTCAGTGCTTCCAATCTATTCTTACGTTTTTAAAAAAAAAAATCAGGAAGGATATACTCAAGATCAAATTCTCAAGGACGTGTTTCCATTTTATTCAGCTTCAATTTGAACATGAACATTAGTAATTGATGGTCTGTTCTGCAGTCAGCATCTAGCCTTGTTTAGATTGCTTATATTGTGCTTATTCAATGATTCCTTCCACAGAGGTAGTCAATCTGATTCCTGTATGGTCTTCTGGGTTAGGTCAGTGTTTAAAGTCACCTTTCGTGTTTTTAGAAAAGTTATTTTCTATGGACAAATCGTTGAAAGTACAAATGCAGTCATTCTATCAATTTCTGACTAACATTCCTTCTTCACTATTTCCTTTTTTAAAAATTCCAGTCACCAATTATCATTAATGTATCTTTATTGAATATTTCTTTAATTTTTGACTGAAAGATTTGGTCAAAATCTTCAATTTACTCCTCTTTGATTTTAACTGTTGAACCGTATAGTTGAGTAATTGTCATATTAATAGGTCTTCCTTGTGCGATAGATAATATCCTACCATAAAGGTCTTCCTTGTGCATTTAGATAACATTCTATCATGAATTGTATTGTAATTCAGATACAACTTGAAATTGTCTTTTTAGCTTTGAATGTAACACCATTCTACTGTTTTTCATTCCCTGCATGGTTGTTTGAATCAAAGTAGCCAAAGTCACTTTTCTATTAGAAGATATGCTGTTAGAGGTACAGCACTTAAATGTCACTTTTTTAAAAATTACGGAAATGATCTGAATATTGTGAATCACCTTCTAGTTTAAGTATCCATATTCTTGTCTGTATATTGTTGTTCTTATTAGTACAACACTTGTCTGTCAGTTTGCTGTAGTCAAGTAATTTGTGGGTTTGTGTGAAGCTGAAAGCTATGGCACCAGTGTGTCAAATGCCACAAGGGTCACCCATACTAAACATATTTTGGTAGAGCTTCAAGATGAAGAAAGACTAAGAAGCAAAATTGACCATGTACTTGTTAAATAGCAGGACTTTGAAAACGGTATGCATAACATAAAAACATAGATATGGTATGGAAATCAATCAGAATGAGGAGAAATAGTTGATAAAATCCTTTACAAAATATAAATGTTGCAAAACTAGAAGCTGTGAAAAATTAGATGGAATACCTTAATATCAACTTTCTAGGCATTAGTAAGATAAGAGGGACTAGCTTTGGCCACATTGATTCAGACAATATTATCACTAAGCAACTAGAACTCTGAAAGTACTCAGTAAATGGATCTAAATAAAAAAGGAGAATGGGGAATGGTGGAACAGAATATAGAATTAAAATTTTCTGGAACCATTGTAACTGGAGAAACTCACAAATCTCTTCTCCTAGGATGATTTATTTACCCTGAACCAAGAATATCTCCTGCAGTTATCTTCAAAGTAAGCAATAATTTAACTGAGTTAGTAAATACTGTTCACCTTAGGCACTATTTTCCTTTAAATACTTATATATATCAGAAAAAATTGACAATGGTAACTTTAACACATAAATTAGGCAGTGAATATACAACAACAGTGGTAAAATAATGAATAGAAATTAACAAAACATCAGAGATGCAGCCAATTAAACTAAAAATGAGATTATTGAATGACTGTATAGTGAGATATATATATATGGCTCTGGTGGCCTAGTGGTAAAAAGGTGCACTACAATCCCAAAGGCACTAAGTTCGAATCCAGAAGTTACTTCCCAGGGGGATAGGTAATCTCCTCCACTTCAATTTACCGTCCCTAAAAACTGATTGAATGGTCAACTATGAGTCAGTTAATGAAATACAGGATAACAACAACATATGCAGTGCAGAAATAAAATAAACTCATTAACTAGGAGCAAATTAGGGCTCAAAGCAAACTTCTAGGGGTTTTCAAGGTATAAAATTTTAAAGAAGGAGACCGCCTATCTTTCCTTCACACCATCTGGTGGATCCCAATCATTGGCCTGTAGTTAGAAGTCCCATATATTCTTCACTACATCACCACGGCACCTTATAACATAGATATAGACATAGATACCTCTTAAGAAAAATTTAAAAAAATAAAGAAAGTAAAAGAATGAGAAAGGATTATTTTTATGACTAAGAGTCATTTAGTGACAATTCTAATTTGCCTACTAAGTCAATGGTGATTAATTTGTTTAGAGAAGTTATTTTTTCATATCTTGAAGATATTTTCCATCTTTATTTTCATTAATATGGGGATGAATTCAATTTAACATCACTTGCAGATTTTCCTCAAATAATACACAACTAACTCTTCAAAATCACGATCAAAGATGTTAAAACAGACCTACTAAATACTATCTGCAGGACATTTCATGAAAGTTGTAGTTATTGTTAGGTGCATTAAGTTTAGTACAACTCACAGTGATCCTATGAACGACAGATCTGAACCCTATCTTATTTTGTGACATCCTCATAATTTCTGAAATACTTGAGCCCATTGCTACAATCATTATGTCAATCCATCTCTTTGAAAATCTTCCTCTTTTTCACTGACCCTCATATTTCCAAGTATGATGTCTCTTTTCAAGAACTAGCCCCCTCTACGAAGCTCAGAGTGTGTGAGAGGAAGTTTCACCATCCTAGCCTCTAAGGAGCACTTTTGGTTACACTTGTTCCCAAATATGCTGGTTTGTTCTGGATAGTGTCACTGCTGTAAAATGGGACTGATATTGGGGTTGGGGGAGACTGAGAAAGATGAGATAAATTACATATACTGCATTGAAAAAGATAAGAGAGAAAACTGTTTAAAAGGGATATATGATTAGGTATTATTGTCATGACAGGAATCCAAAAGGAAGGCTGCATAGTGGGGTGGACTTGGGGGGAGGGATTGTATAACAATGAAAGAATTTTTCTTTTACTTTTCAAAAAGAAGAATGAACTGGAGGGGAGGGGTGGGCAGTTAGAAAAGTGCAACAGTGAATGAATGCAGATCCAAAATCTCTGTAAATTTTCATTAAAATTAATAAGAAATCCATGAGATATTCAGTATTCTTCTCCAAGCCTATAACTCAAATATATTGATTCCTTTTCTGTTATCCTTATTCATTGTTTACCTCTCAGATATATAGCAAGTGATTGAAAAGAGTTTGGCCTGAGTTAGGTGCACCTTAATTTTTAAACTGATATCATTGCTCCTTATTAATATGGACATCCCTAACTATAGATGTACCCTATGCAATATGTCTCCAGATAGCTAGACTCCTGGTACCAAGGATATGTGTTGTGGATCTAACATTAAATAGTTGATAATTTTAATCTTTTCTCCATCTATTATGATGTTTTCTATCAACCCATTGTTGAGGATTTTCATTTTCTTCTTAATGTTGAAATGCAATAGTCTTTGATCTTCTGCAACAAGTGTTTCAAATACTCCTCCCTTTCAGTGGACAAGGTTGTGTCATTTGTATAAGGCAGATTGCTGATGAACCTTCCTCTGATCCTGATGCCGCATTCTTCATCAGAGAGTCCAATTTCTATAATAATTTTCTTAACATGCATATTGAGTAGGTATGGATAAAGGATACAGCCCTGACAAAATTCTTTCTTGTTGTTAAATCATTTCCCTCCTTTATTTTGGACAACAGCGTCTCGGTCTATATACAGGTTTCACATACGCATAACTAAGTGTTCTATGATTTCCATCTTTCTTAATGTTAACCATAGTTTGCTATGACCTACAAAGTCCAGTGTTTTTCATAGTCCATAAAACACAAATAGGCATTCTTCTGATACTCTCTGCTTTCAGCCAAGGGCCATCTAACATCAGAAATTATATGCCCAGTGTCACTGCCTTAACTTCTGACAGTTATACGTCAATGAATTGTTCTAGATATCATTTGGTGCCTTCAGCCAGATTTTAACTGCATGTGATATTAATGATTTCCTCATTACATTGCATCGCCTTTCCTAAGAAAGGAAATAAAGATGGATTTCTTTCAGTCTATTGGCCAGGCAGTTGTCCTCAAAATTTTCTGGCATAGACTCGTAAGCATATCCAGGCGTACATCTGATAGTTGAAACAGGTTAGTATTCCATCAGTTCCAGGGACTTTAATTTTTGTCAATGTTTTCAATGTGTTTTGTACTTCTCCTTTAATTATTGTCAGACACTCCAATATGTTGTGCATACCCAGCAGGCAGATTTTCTCTAACATGTAATGTGCCTTATATACAATAGGCAGTTTCAACCAGCCGACACCCATGTCTGGGTAAAGACAAATAGTGGTGTACTGAATCATTGCTTTAAGTGCAACTGTGCTGGTGTAGAGAGTGTAAAGAGTAGTGGTCTGTGAGCAAAACGAGGCACAGAACCACCTTTATTTTGACCACTATTAGAACGTAGTTGCAAAGTCCCCAGGCAGCTTGCAGTAAGGCTTGGGCTAAGGGCTCAAAGTAGATTGTGGTGAAACTCGGATGCTCATTTGTGTGTGTTCCCATTGTTCTCACACCTTCCCTCCACCCTACCGTTTGTGTGAGAACCAGAATAAAAGTGATGTTTAAACCACCTACAACTCCTTGGGCTTGTATATATCCCTCCAATTGACCACTGAACCTGAACCTCTATAACATTTCTCAGTACTGTAATTTGAGTTTTGAAATTTTTTTCCATTTCTTTCAGTTTGCCAAATGCCAGGTAACTTCTTCCCTTTTTAGTCTCCAACTCCAGCTCTTCGTACAATTCTTTATTGTATTTTGCATGTCCTTGCAAGCTGCCCTTTAAAATCTTCTGTTCATCTCTTTTACTTTGTCATTTCTTTGCTTTGTGTTGACTTTTTTTTTTGCTGGTGAAATTTGCAGGTTTTTTTTTCCTTTGGGTTTTCGTGGGTTTTTTTCTCTCCTCTATAATAACCTGTTGCTATTTCAATGGATAATATCATTGAAGTCATATCACAATGGTCTGTGATCATTAGTATTCAATACTTCAAATCTATTCTTGCATGATTTTCAAATTAAGGTGGGATATATTCAAGGCTGTACTCCAATTCTAATGGGCTTGTTTTAATTTTCCTCAGCTTCAATTTAAATTTGCACATATGTAATTGATGGTCTGTTCCACAGAGAGGACCTGGCCTGATTTTTTTTCTTTTTTTAATTTAGGTTGTTTATTTTTCATTTCCATGAACATCTACAGAGATTTTGGAATTCCATTCATTCATTGTTGCACCCTT
>NW_006399900.1:5817938-5853191 GCF_000299155.1 Elephantulus edwardii | reverse complement strand
GTCCTCCAGGGTCACCCATTTTGAATAATATTGCATGAGTTCCTTGTTTTTCAATGCAGCATAGTATTCCATTGTGCGAATATACCACAGCTTCTCTACTCCAATGATTCTTTCCACAGATGTAGTCAATCTGATTGCTGTGCAGTCCATCAACTGAAGTCCAATTGCATAGTCCCTATCTGTGTTTTTTTAAAAAATAAAGTATTTGCAGCGAAGAAATCATTGAACTTAAAAATTCAGTCATTCAATCTCCATCCTTACTTTTGTCACCAGGCCCATACTTTCCAACTACTATTCTGTCTTCATTGTTTCCAAATTTTTCATTCTAGTCATCAATTTATCTAAAAGTCCTCTAATTCATATCTTATGGTAGGAAACATCGTGACAAGAAATATCATTTTATCCTTTCTCATATAAAAATGGTCAGTTATGGGTCAGTTCCAAACTGATGGTGCAAAACAACAGCAATTGCTGTCAAACCAGAACCTGTTTATAGCTAACCCTCCAGGAGGTTTTTGGAGGCTGTATATTGCACCAGTGGAGACTGTCTATCTTTCTCTCTTGGAGCGGCTAATAGATCTGAACTACCTGCCTTTGGGTTGGCAATGAAATGCTTTGCCACTAGATCATTTTCATATTTTTTTGTAATTAAGATTATAGTAAAGATAGGGAAAGTTTGAAAAATAAAAAGATAAATAGACACTTCCAAAGTCAGCGAGAAGGCATTCTTTTTAAGAATACATTAAGCCTGCGTTTTTGCACACTCTCTGTTCAAATTGATAAAACATAAAAGAGATGTAGTATATACTGTTTAGGAAAACAAAGCAAATTTGAACTAATAGCAACTTTAAAGTAGCATACATGTGCATGTGCACATACACAATAAATTTCAGCAAATAAGTCATTTCTGAATTTCTGTGTTTACATATCCATCTATGGTCTCATATTGACTGGAGTAGACAGAGAGGAAATTTAGTTCTAAACATGCATATGTATTACCAAGATGCAAGGAAATGGACAACACAACTACGCCTCACTTATCAATAATCTTATTATTCTATATTTCACATTTATAATCTTAGTAAAAGTCCACACAACTATTATGTGCATTAATAGTACATGTCTGGTAGTAACAGATGTAAAGATCCCACATGGGCTTTGTAACTGGTGGACTGCAAACAGTAGACGTAGACATAAACATGGAGAAAGGAAGTTCATACTGCATAGCGTTTCACTTCCTGGGAGGAAAGACAGGATTCAGTCTTCTGGAATTCCCAGGAAGTAGGGTACAGAAGAACCAATGAGGTGTTAGAACAGAGTGTTTGATTTGTTCTGGTTGAGCCAGGACTGGGAACTCTCAGGTGCTAGGACCAAGCAGTGGAAGCATGTATCCTAAAGATGGCCTGATTAGATTCCAGTCCTGATGGGCAGCAGGCAAAGGACAAGTTATGGTCAGAACAAGCCCTGAGATGGGACACTTGGATGTTCTGAGTCTGCAGAATGCCACACAAGCCTACTGGCAGCTTCATAGCCACTTACATTTCCTTGTTTCTACCACTTGTGTTGGCACAGGCAAAGGTAAGACAGGCATGTTGTTGATTTTGTTATGTGTCGTCGAGTCGCTTGCGACTCATAGCGACCCTATGTAGAACAGCTCTAAACTCTGCTCTGTCCTGTGCCAATCACACTGCCTCTGACACACTCATCCCAATTTCCCTAGTCACCAAATCAATCCATTTCCCAGAGGGCCTTCCCCTCCTGCGCCTGCCCTCCACACTCCCAAGCATGATGTTCCTCTCTAAGAACTGGTCCCTCCTTACAACATGACCAAAGTATGTCAGACGAAGCCTCAGAATTCTTGCCTCCAAGAAGCAGCCTGGTTTAACCCTCTCCAGGACGAATCTGTTTGTTTTCTTAGCAGTCCATGGCACCCTCAGCACTCTTCTCCAACAACAAAGCTCAAAAGCATCAATTCTTCTTCTGTCTGTCCTGGTCCTTGTCCAGCTCTCTGATGCATAACAAGTGATTGCAAAGACCATGGCCTCTACCAGATGCACCTTAGTCTCCAGAAAGTTACCATTGCTCTTGAGTACTTTAGTGAGGTCCCTAACGGCAGATTTTCCCATGGCAATACATCTTTTAATTCCATGGCTGCTGGTGCCAAGAGTGTTGATTGTGGAGCCAAGCAGACTAAAGCTATGAACAATCTCAATCTCTTCACCATCCATCCTGATGCTGCCAATTGGTCCAGTGGTGAGAATTTTTGTCTTCTTGACATTGAGCTTCAATCCATTTTGAAGGCTGCAGTCCCTGACCCTCAGGTCCTCCTTAGTTTCAGCAAGCAGGGTTGTGTCATCTGCATAACACAGATTGTTTATAGATCTTCCACCTATCCTGAAGCCACAAGACAGGCTACATGGATAAAAATGGCTTTAGGAGGCAAGTTGTCAGTTGTAGTCACTCTTTAAGATTAAGGGGAAAGGCCAAGCCTGGTTGTCACCATATTTGAGAACACTTTTGAGTATTGGAAGCAACAGAAATAAGACTGCCTAATGAGATCCAGGTGAGGCTTAAGTGTGGGGTCAGTGAGGGGAACCAGCATACATCACAACTCCTTTCTCCACAGCAACCAGATACCTCTACCTGCACGCAAGGAGCCAAAAGGCAGAAGCACCTCACAAAGCCACTAAGTATATGGGGTCATTGAAGGGATAAACTTAGACAATTTTCCTAAAATACAGTAAAGCCAGGATAGGATGAGATCACAGAGATGAAGGGAGGTTAGTGCTTGGGTTACACTGGATCTCAAAGACTGGGTGACCCTCTTCTCTGGGAAATAGTAGTAGCTGAGTTTTTCTGAGTGTAAGAAGACATTAGAAGTTGATTTAATCACAGATCTGATGGGATATTCATGGTACAGGCAAGGTCATGAGGTTATGTAATTATCTTCTATTTTTATATAATGCTGATTTTCACATAATCCAAAATTTACACAATGACCTAATCTTTGGAACCTCACCATGTTGATAAATGATGCGTAGGTGCACAGTGAGAAACACAAACACTATTTTCCATCTTTAAGTCTATCAGTCACCATCATTATCATTATTGAGTCCAACGATATACAATATAGAAAATAGAAAGTAGATAGCACATTCCCAGTCCTGATAGACTATGGTTTTAACTCTTGAAACATTGGGAACCATGAAGGAAATAAGAACTGCTCACCAAAGAGTCGAGTCAGGATATCCACTAAACTACATAGCTTGCTAAGATTCTTAAATTTAATTTTTAGAACTAAAAATATTCAGTATCAAAGATGGTATCTTGTGATCAAAATATGTAGAAAAACCTTTATCCACAAGTCCACGCAAATGTTACCTTTTGTATAAACCTACATCTTTTTACTACATTGATTTCTAAGATGTACATTTTGCAAATAAGAATGAAAAACAAAGACCAAAGAAGTACTTACAACTGATCGGATATTGTTTTCTTTCACCAGTCTCAGGGATGATTTATAACAATTTGCGAGGTCTTCCTTGTGGGAACCATTAATATGGCCTCTGGCTATTGGGCCAACAGTATGAATAACATCTGTAAATGCAAAATAAAAAGAAAATTATAAATAAGTTATTATTTTGGTTTTTGCATTTTTACTTTTCATAAACTTGGTGCTCTTATGTTGCACATATTAGAGTAAAAATCATTAATAAAGTAAATTTTCCTCATATGGTTAAATATTTTAGGTAGTGTAAAATGTGATTTTTCTGCTAATACAAAATCAACCATCATAATGTTTTCTTTATTATTTATAAAATCAAACATATTTGGGACTATAATGATTAAAGACTATTTTAATCAAAAACTCAAGGAATCCTCATAGTATAGTTGTTAAATGTTCAGTTGCTACAAAGTTGGGACAATCTGCCCCTTTAAAGATTGTCACCTTAGAAAGCCTCTGGGGCAGTTCGTTATGTTTTAGAGGGAAATGATGAGTCATATCTGATTTAATGGTAATAGTTTTAATAGAATTATAAAGCCATGAAAGAGCAGAAGAAAAAACACAGAATTTTGATCTAAATTACCTAAAGACTTATTGTATATTCATTTCTTAATTTTGTATGTTAATTTAATCAACTTTGATCAAATGAAAGAATGTTATAATAAAACAAAAGTATTTGTCTTGGCTAAAAAATATCAGTTAACATCAAGAACACGATTAACAAAACCCTAAGGTAAACTATAAAAATTAGAACAGTGACACAAACTTAAATTTTGTATTTGAACACCAACCCCCCAAAAATCACTAAATAGAAATATTTACTGATTGCCTACCGAACACCAACCAACTCTAATTTATTAGTGTCAAGTCAGACCTGACCCTCCTGTGTATTTTTCAGAGGCTGTGAATCACAAGACAGGAGATTACCCATCTTTCTTTCTTAGAGAAATTGATGGATTCAAATCTATAATTCCTTTCCCCATAAGCCACCAGATTCCCCCTAACTACTATTTGATATTTGAGGAAAGCCCTGAAATATTAGTTTCAACAGTTAATTCTGAAATGATTTTCAAATCATTATCAAGTAATATTAAAGATGTCATCTAGTGACCAAAAGAAACAGATAAGCTTATTAATTATTAATTAATATTAATTAATACAGATACTCCACAACTAAATCAAGCTTCATCTGAGAATGACTACAGTATATGGGGGAAAGAGAAAAAGAGATTAGATTGAAATCAACAAAACAAACAATCCCCACACCCCCAGCAAACAGGAATAAAAGTTTTGTAATAAAATAACAAGACATAATATTAAATGCTATATACTTAGTATCCAATTAAATGAATTTAATTGGAAATTTTCACATTAATTTCTGTTTTAGAATGTATGTTAAGTATATGGAAGATTATGTTTAGTTTTACCCCAAACCTTATCCTACTAACGATGTCAATACTTCTTGCCTTTTGAATGTAATTTGGATATTCTAGGTGAATTGATTAAATGGGAAAGAGAAGAAATAAAATAGGTTATATAGAATTGTAGTTGTTAAGTGCATTTGAGTCAAGTATGACTCATATACACTTTATGAATAACAGATCTGAACCTTGTCCTATCCTGTGCTGAGCTCACAATCTCTGACACACTTGAGCCCACTGCTGCAGCCACTGTATCAATCCATCTGGTTGTGAGTCTTCCTCCCCTTTGCTGTTCTTCCACCTTTCCAAGCATGAAGTCCTTCTCCAAGGAATAGCCTCTCTAAAGTACGCAAGGCAAAGCTTTGCCATCCTCGACTAGAAGAAGAACTCTGGCTGTACCTTCTCCCAGAGGTCTTTTATTCTTTTTACAGTCCATGGGATGTGCAGTGCTCTTCTCTAACATCAGAGCTCAACAGCATCAAATTTTCTTCTGTCATTCTTATTCGTTGTCTAGCTTTTAGGTACATATTAAATAATTGAAAAGACCATGGTCTGAGTCAGGTGAACCTTAGTCCTCAAACTAATATAATGGCTCCTCAATAATTTGGAGACATCCCTGCCTGCAGACTTTCATATTGCAATATCTCTTCTGATAACTACTGGTTGTTGTTGTTGTTGTTGTTACGTGCCATCGAGTCTCCTGCAACTCATAGTGACCCTGTGTACAACAGCCCTACACCCTGCTCTATCCTGTGCCAATCTCATTGTCTCCAACACACCCACCCCGATTACCCCAGTCACTGAATCAATCCACCTCATAGAGGGTCTTCCTTTCCTGCACTGTCCCTCCACCCTCCCAAGCATGACGTCCTTCTCCAAGGACTGGTCACTCCTTACAACATGACCAAAGTATGTCAGATGAAGCCTCAGAATCCTTGCCTCCAAGGAGCAGCCTGGTTTAAACCCTCTCCAGGATGAATCTATTCGTTTTCTTAGCAGTGCATGGTATATCAATACTCTTTCCAAGACCACAACTCAAAGGCCTCAATTCTCCTTCTATCCTCCCTAGTCATTGTCCAACTCTCTGATGCATAGCAAGTGATTGCAAAGACCATGGTTTGTATCAGACACACCTTAGTCTTCAGAGTGACACCATTGCTCTTTAGTACTTTAGAGAGGTCCCTAACAGCAGACCTTCCTATCGCAATGCATCTTTTAACTTCCTGGGTGCTAGTGACAAGAGTGTTGACTGTGAAGCCAAGCAAACTAAAGCTGTTAACAATCTCAATCTCTTCACCATCCATTCTGATGCTGCCAATTGGCTCAGTGGTGAGAATCTTTGTCTTCTTGATATTAAGCCTCAGTCCAAATAGAAAGGAGCAAATCCTTGATCTTCTGCAGTAAGTGCTTCAGGTCCTTCTCAGTTTTAGCAAGCAGGGTTGTGTCATCTGCACATATATCAAGTTTATTTATTGTGAATCCTAGTAAGAAGAAGTCATTGACAGTTTCAATCTTTTTTTTCTTTTTACTATGATGTTGTCTATTGTTCCAATGATGAGAACTTTTGTTTACTTGACATTGATACATTTTCATATTCAAGATTATAGTGTTTGATGATCTGCAGAAAATAATTAAATTCTTGCTCACTTCCAGCAAGCAAGGTTGCATCATTTGCATACTGAAGATGAGTCTTCCTCCAATCCTGATGCCACATTTTTCTTCATAGAATCCAGCTTCTCAAATAATTTGTTCAGCATACAGATTGAATAAGTATGGAGAAAGGATATAATCCTGATGCAAGTATTTTTTAATTTTAAATCAGGTAGTCTTTCTTTCAGAAAAGTCTGAGACCAGACTGCTCCTTGGAGACAGGATTCTGAAGCTTCATCTGATACACTTTGGACATGCTGCAAGGAGGGACCAGTGCTTGGAGAGGAATGCCATACTTGGGAGGGTTGAGGGACAGCACAAGGGAGGAAGACTATAAATGAAATGGATTGATTCTGTGACTGGGGGTAATGGGGGTCGTTGTGCCAGTTTCAATGAGATTGGCACAGGTTTAGCGCTGTTGTATATAGCATTGTTATGACTCACAGGTGACTCAACAACACATAATAACAACAACAGCAACAACAGCAGCAATAACAACAACAGTTTTTCCTTGCTCTGTTCTCACAAAACATTCTTACTCTAGATATAGGTTTTGCATTAGCATACTTAAGTGTTCTGGGATTCCCATTCTTCTCAGTTTTAGTCATAATCTGGTATAATACACAAAGTCAATTGCCTTTGCATAGTCAATAAAGCAGAAACAGACATTCTTCTGATATTCTCTTCTCTCAGCCAAGGTCCATCTGACATTGACAATGATATCCCTGCTATCATTTTTCTAAATTGGATTTTACTATATAGCGAGCCTGTTGGCATAGTGGAAAGAACTTGCACTGTAATCCCAAAGGCAAGTAGATCGAATCCACCAGCTGCTCTGCAGGAGAGGTGCACGTACTTAAATTAAGCAGGTAACATACAGGTCAAGGATTCCAATTTACTACTAGGTGCCTCAGAAGACAACTAGGACAATACCAATCATTTAATAAACACCTTCTTGCTCAGAGAAGCAGAATAATATACTTGAGGTCACAAATCTATGTGGAAAGGCACATTATCACAACAATAATATGATCATGAATAAATACATTAGTATAGTGTATCTTGCCAGAAAGTAAAGAGTACGAGAGGAATGTCTATTTGTGTTTCACTGACTTTGAAGAGACATTTGACTGTGTGGAACACAACAAACAAACTGTGGCTAACCTTGGGGAGAAAGAGAATCCCAGGACACTTAATTGTGCTTATGCAAAACCTGTATTTGGACCAGGAAGTACTCCTCAGAACAGAGCAAGGAGACACTGAACGATTCAAAATCAGGAAAAGAGCACATTAGAGATGTGTTCAGTCTCTATATCTTTTCAATCTATATGTGAAACAGATCATTCAGGAGGCTGGGCTTTATGAGGAGGAATGTGGCATCAGGCTTGAAGGAAGAATCATCAACAATCTACGTAATACAGATGACATAATCTTGCTTGCTGAAACTGAGGAGGACCTGAAGCACTTGCTGCAGAAGGCCAAGGACTGTAGTCTTCAATATTGATTGAAGCTCAACACGACGAAGACAAAAATTCTCACCACTAGCCAACTGACAGCACCGTGAAAGATGGAGAAGAGATTGAGGTTGTTAACAATTTCATCTTGCTCAGCTTCGCAACCAACATTCTTGACACCAGCAGTCAGGAACTCAAAAGACAAATTGCACTGGGAAAAAGTGCTGCCAGGGACCTCTCCAGGGTACTAAGAAGTAACAATGCCAGTCTAGAGACTAAGGAGTGCCTGAACCAGGCCATGGTCTTCACAATTATGTGTTATGCATCAGAGAGGACAATGACTAAGAATGACAGAAGAAAAGATGCCTTAAAGCTGTGGTTCTAGAGAAGAGTCTTGAACATACCCTGGACTGCCAAGAAAACAAATAGATATGTCTTAGAGAGAGTGAAACCAAGTTTCTCCTTTAAGGTTAGGATTTTGAAACTCTACCTCATGTATTTTGGGCATGTGGCCATGAGGGACCAGTCCTTGGAGAAGACATCATGCTCAGAAACGTGGAGGGACAGTGCAGGAGAGGAAGACTCCAGAAGAGATTAATTGATACAGTAACTGGGGTGATCTGAGTGCATGTATCAGAGTCAGTGAGACTGGCTTAGGACAGGGCAGGCTTCAGAGCTGTTGGTCGCTACGAGTCACAGGTGACTTGCTGGCATGTAACAACAACTTGATGGCACATAACAACAACACCCAATTTAGAAAACCTCCAAACACTTGGGACTTTATTTTGGTGAGCTCATTGATTAATTTATTGAAGGAATGACAACCATAGATGTATACAAGGTTTTCTTATGAATCCATTACTTTTGCCTATTTCTGTACATATATACATACACATTCTAGATGTGATTGCTGTGTAACAAATTACACCAAAACAGGGACATGGTGACTCAGCATATCAACCACTGTTTTTAGCCCCCTGTGTCTCATTATTTCTGCAGATTGAAGATTCTGGAGTCAGCAGGTGCCTAGCACTGGGATAATGATGGGTTGTTGGAGCTAGGAGTTGCGCTGCTATCTCTTTACTCATGTAGTTCGATGACTCTCCTCTGGGGACAGTTCACATTTCTTCACAGCAGGACTGCCTTGCATAAGTCAGATTGCTTGTGACTCCAAAAGCAAAGAACCAGCAGGTGGGAGCTGTGACCTCTTAAAATCCTCCTTCAGGAATCACACAGCATCACTTTCATTTTTTATTATGTGAAGTGTCACAAATGCCCTCCCAACATTAGTTAGTGAGGGAACACAGATGCTACTTATTGGTGGCAAGGACAACAAAGATTTTGTGGCTATATTTTAAAACTACCCAATTCAGGATTCCTCAGACTTCATTTTGGTGAGCTCATTGATGAATCATAAAATCTTGTGTCAAATTAATGTTTAAAATTCTATAGAAGGTTAAATAGATTGTTGATACTGATTTCTCAGACTTTATTATCTTATTAACTCAAGTACTGATTTAATAAAATTCAAAAGTAGAGAATTATTGAAATATGATATTAATAAATGTATTCATGTACAATCTAATTTAGAGATAGCACTAATTGCAGCTTTTAGGTAGGATTGCCTGACTCAGCTCTAGTTTGCTTTTATATCTTTTGATAATTTGACAGAAATTTGTAGGAAAAGGAAAGGGTGGGTATGGTTGTTACAGAAACAGTATCACGTGTGAGCAGGAAGCAGTTCTTTTTCCTAGAATGTCCAGCTCCACCTTTAAGAGAGGAAAAATAGTCTTCCTGTGTTTGATGACCTTTCTGACAGTAGTCAGGTTAGAAACAACAAAAAACCCCAGCAAAACAGTTTGTACATTTGGTCAACATTTCTAATGCAGGCCCTTCAAGAGGTATAGGAAATGAGGATCGCAGGTCCTTCAGTTCTTCAAGATAAATGGAATCTGCTTCTGCTCGTCCATTTCTGAAATCAATCAGTTCATAAATCCTCTCTTTTGTTTTGAAGCTATAACTACCTTGCATCTTCTATTAGTCCAAACTGTGTAGGAAAAGATAGTAGGATGGAAATGTTTCTTTCAAGGGGTGAAGAGAGCCCACTTGTGTTAGAAAAAAAATGTAAATTGAAAAATGTGTGATTAAAATGCTAAACAAATATTGAAAGCAGTACAATTATTTACAAAGATTCAATCAGACTTCTCCTTGCCAAAGCAAATGCCACGAAAATATTCTGAGGAAAGCATTAGCATAATGAATTTTAAAACAAACGTGAGAGCACATACAGGTTGCTTTCGTCGTTCCCATTTGAGAAGTGGCTGTGCTACATTCAAACTGTTAATGAACAGTCAGATCTAGTGTAGAATCAATTACATGTTGCCTTCATTCACTCCACTCCAGTATTCATAAGCATAATTGGTCCGCCTAACAGACTGCATAATGATGCTGTGTACTGTCAATCATATTCAAATTGCACACATTTTAAAATGAAACCTGGTGCATGGAAATAAATTTATTTTCTTTTCTAGAGATAAAAGATAAACTTAGGACTAAAGGTATTATTAGAAAATCTGATTGACCAATTTAAATGATAAGCATCATCACCAGTCTATGACCTGAAATAGAATATCTGAAGTTCAGTTAACAGGAAATTGCATTGCCACCTGATAACTTGACAGAGTAAATGCTGTCTTTTTTCTGCATATAGGTCAATGCTTTCATATACACGTTTTCTAAACTTGGTGGTTTTTATTTTATCTTAATATATTTTAAGAAACAACCAACTACCCATAAGACACTCCCTTTTAATCTGCAACACACCTAAGTTAACCCCGTGCTGCATGTTTTTGAGTTTGAGTTAGTTTGAACTATTCCCTCACACATCACTTTAGATGCATGATGAATTTCCTCCCAAGTCCCGAAAGACAGTCCAGAAGAAACATAGTCAAGCAGTTCTTTGCGTGAGTTTGGCATAAACTAGCTTTTGCAATGCTATTTTCGAATGTAGGGTTCTTTGGAGCTGTGTATTGGGAGTTGCTTTTTGTTCATGTGTTTACTTTTTACTGGTTTTGGTTACAAAAGGCTTTCTTACTCTCCTTGGTGCCAAGGTTCCCTAAATAAACTGTTAATGATTAAATATGGAGTATTTTAACAATATTTGCATCTTGTGAATACACATTCAAAGAAAGAATGTACCTCCAAAGGTTGAAGGGGTTCCCTCAGCTCAATATGAGTTTTGATTCCATTGTTATGTAAGACTAGTTTTATGTTGTGAACATAATATGCTGACAGTATATTTTCATGTCACTGACCTCATAAGCTCTGTGATTTTGAGCACAAACTAAAACAGATTATTTGTGTGATTCCTACCAAAATGACATCTTCTAAGAGCCAAATACATCTTCAATTTTTCATCAACTCCTCCTCTCCTGTCAAAGACCTTTTTAAAGGATAATCCTGCCGATGTGTGTGGCTTGTTTCAAATGTAACCCCTTATACTTAAGGGTCCATTTTTAATAACAGATTGGAATTCATGTAAAAGGGATATCCTGTGGTCAACCATTTATAGAATCTTTAAGATTCCACAGAGTATAAGAGTATGTACATTACAATAGTGCTATTTCCAACAGAGAAGGGTTGCAGGCAGACTGTGGGAAGCTGAATTATCTGTGAAAATGCCAGCATTTCACATCATTTTAGAATGACTCCAAAGAGCATACACATCCTAGAAGGAAGTGAGTCAAATGAATGGCATTTCTGGTCCCTCAATAGCAGGGGTGAGAGGAGGTAGAGGTTCAAATAGACAATCTGACTTTTTCAGGAATGATGACAATAAGCCCTTTGTTCTGGTATAAGAGATGGCAGCAACTTGAAAGCCTTTTCAGGGATATGCAAAGCCAGTACTTCACTAAGATTCAAGGGGAATGTAGATTTTTAAAATTCTATGTAATTGGAAGAATCTGGTCTGAAAAACAATGTATCCAAATCTCGTAAATAAACGAATATATACATATATATTTAATTCTATGTAGTGGGTAAAAAGAAATGAGTATCAGCCTCCAACACAAGGATAATTCTACAATTGCAGAATCAAAACTAGGACTGAAGTGTACCACGGGGGCCAGGTCAGGGTGCACAGGCTGATACTAGGACAGCTTGTTCTTGTTTGCTAACATTCTTCCCTTGCATTGCAAATCTGGACATAGCAAACCTTTCCTCCTGCAACACACTTACCCATTATTTCTCTATAATCTATAAATGAAAATTTACTGAGAACCCACAACATGTCAGGTACAGAGTGAAATTGTTTCATTCACCTCATGTTAAACCCACCTGTGCTTTTCTTACTCTCAGTCTTTACTAACCTGACCATACAAAATACTTACTTCATTTCTCTTCTTTTGGTGTCATTATAGCTACCAGAAGGAGAGTGGATGCTTTTGAGCTGTGGTGCTGGAGAAGAGTACTGAATGTACCATGGACTGCCAGGAAAACAAACAGATTCATCTTGGAGAGGATTAAACCAAGCTACTCCTTGGAGGCAAGGATTCTGGGGCTTCGTCTGACATACTTTGGACATGTTGCCAGGAGGGACGGGTCCTTGGAGAGGAACATCATGCTTGGGAGGGTGGAGGGACAGCGCAGGAGGGGAAGACCCTCTATGAGATGGATTGATTCAGTGACTGGGGTAATCGGGATGGGTGTGTCAGAGGCAGTGCGGTTGGCGCAGGATAGAGCAGGGTTTAGGGCTGTTGTACATAGGGTCGCTATGAGTCGTAAAGGACTCGACGGCACATAACAACAACAACAACAACATAGCTGCCATTTAACCTTTGAAATGATTTGTATTGTCACTGTTTTTCTACACACAATCAACGTTTTAATCAACCATCAGAATTATAAACTCATTGCCTTCGAGTTGGAACTAACTCACAGCTGAACCCCTAGTGGGTTTTTGGAGCCTGTGAATCAGAGAAGGGGAGACCGCCCCTCTTTCTCTTGAGAAGTGGCTGGTAGAGTTGACTCTTTCCACAGTTGTAGTCAATCAGATCCCTGTGTAGTTCATCAGGTGGGATCCATGTGTATAGTTATTGTTTATGTTTTTATATAAACATTGTTTAAAAATGTTGCAGAAGGAAGAACTAACATGTTAACTATTGGCAAATGGTTTAAATTATAAGGCAGTTATGAGATATCTTAATTATGAGGGAGAAAAAAGAGTATTTTAAAGAAAGCATGCTCCTACACTAAGATAAATAGTAAGCCAAATGAAGAAGAAAAGTCAAAGGAACGTTCAAGCGCCATGGATAGAGAGTGCAAAGTGAACACAGTCATAAGGAGCAGGCCACTGCAGTGTTATGTGATGATTCCACCTTGAAAGAGGGAGACATACAGTGCGTTTCGTGTGATGACTAAGGTGTTGATACTCTCTAGCCAGAATCAACCTTTCAGAGGCAGTACATTGCTAGGTTGTTGTTGTTGTTATGTGCCGTGGAGCCAACAACAAAGAAAGAAATTTTATTTGAAAGATATGGTTTATTTTGTATGTGCTTTTTCTTATAAAATGTTTATGTGCCGTCGAGTCATTTGCAACTCATAGCGACCCTATGTACAACAGCCCTAAACCCTGCTCTATCCTGTGCCAATCGCACTGCCTCTGACACACCCATTCCGATTACCCCAGTCACTGAATTAATCCATCTCATAGAGGGTCTTCCCCTCCTGCGCTGTCCCTCCACTCTGCCCAGCATGATGTCCCTCTCCAAGGACCTGTCCCTCCTTGCAACATGCCCAAAGTATGTCAGAAGAAGCCCCAGAATCCTTGCCTCCAAGGAGTTGCTTGGTTTAACCCTCTCCAGGATGAATCTGTTTGTTTTCTTGGCAGTCCATTCAATACTCTTCTCCAGCACCACAGCTCAAAGGCATCAATTCTCCTTCTATCTTCCCTAGTCATTGTCCAACTTTCTGATGCATAACAAGTGATTGCAAAGACCATGGCCTGTATCAGGTGCACCTTAGTCTCCAGAGAGGCACCGTTACTCTTGAGTACTTTGCCAATTTTTCTTCTGAAGAGAAATAGATGGATTTAGACCATATGTCTGTCAATTGGAAGCATAATTGTTTACCACTGCTAGGAGAGACTATTCTGTGGAGAAGAGCATCATGCTTGGGGAGGTGGAGGAATGGCAAAGGAGAGGAAGACCCTTAGCTAGGTGGGTTGACATGGTGACTGCAGGAATAGGTTTGAGTGTGTCGGATGGTAAGAATGCCACAAAATAGGATAAGGTTCAGGTCTGTTTTTCACAGGGTTGCTATCAGTCATGTTCAACTTGCCAGCACCTAACAACAACAACAACAAGAAGCCACCAAAGAGAGCGTTGGTAGCCTTGTGGTTAAGAAGCTGTGCTGCAAAACCAAAGACATGTGGTTTGGCATGGGAGAAGGATGGATAATCCCTTCCTATGCAATTTGTTGCTTCTCAAAACCCACTGGAGGTTCAGCTAATGGGTTGCATATGTCTCGACAGCACAAAACAAAAGCCACCAGACCTCCCTAGTTAACTGGAAAAGTGACATATTAGAGGTCAACACCCCACACCTAATGATTTGCACAGTTACTCGTTTTCTAAGATATCTTTCATGCTACATAACCATGAGCTCTGTCTCATCTATAAGTATTCTATCAAACCTACAAGTAAACCTAACCTACAAGTATTCTATCAAAACCTTCCCTTGCTGAGACAGACTTGGAAAGCCCATACCCTGTCTTCTATGTACTGGAATATATAAAATCTTCTCCTTCTCCCATTTAAAATACTGCTTTGAAGATTGTTTTATGAGTGACAAGTGGTAGAACTAGGTTTTTCAGGTTGTTATTGTTGTTAGGTCCTGTTGAGTCAAGTACAACATATTGAGACCCTGTGAACAACAGATCTGAAACCATCCTATCCTGTGCCATGCTCATACTTTCTGGAACATTAGTGTCCATTGTAGCAGTCATCAATCGACCCTGTGAGGGTCTTCCTCTCTTTTACTGACCCTCTACCTTCCTGAGCATTATGGCCTTCTCCAAGGAGCAGCCCCTCCTGGAAACATGCCCCAAGTATGTGAGGTAAAGCGTCATCATCCTTACCTCCAAAGAACATGCTGGTTCCATCCATGGGTTTTTTTTTTTTAAATTTTCTTATTTTCGTATGTATTTGGTTTTTTTTGAACAGTCTACCAGATATTAAAGTACTCAAGAGCAACGGTGTCTCTCTGGAGACTAAGGTACGCCTGATACAGGCAATGGTCTTTGCAATCACTTGTTATGCATCAGAGAGTTGGACAATGACTAGGGAGGATAGAAGGAGAATTGACGCCTTTGAGCTGTGGTGCTGGAAAAGAGTATTGAATGTACCATGGACCGCCAAGAAAACAAACAGATTAATCCTAGGGAGGGTTAAACCAGGCTTCTCCTTGGAGGCAAGGATTCTGGGGCTTCGCCTGACATACTTTGGACATGTTGTGAGGAGAGACAGGTCTTTAGAGAGGGACATCATGCTGGGCAGAGTGGAGGGACAGCGCAGGAGGGGGAGACCCTCTATGAGATGGATTGATTCAGTGACTGGGGTAATCAGGATGGGTGTGTCAGAGGCAATGCGATTGGCACAGGATAGAGCAGGGTTTAGGGCTGTTGTACATAGGGTTGCTACTTGTAGATTTTACATTAAAAAAACAATTTATTGCCATAGAGTGGAATCCATCACATGCAGTCCCTGTAAATCCTTTGGTTTTCTGGAAAAAAAACCCGTAATTCTAACTTTAGGTAATTCTCCTGTATCTTCTTGTTTTGAGAAGATTAATGTAAAATCAGGTAGACCAGTCTTATTATCATAATAGGAAAATTAATGTTTATCTAAAAAAAAACAAATAATGTGATGATTATAAACCCTTTTATCTACATAGTAATTGCAGGTTTTGGCATTGTCTTTGGGATCCCCTCTCTATCTTTGCTATATTGTTAGCAAATTAACTCTAATGCATCACATTTGGATAATATTTACTCAATAATATAACTGTTCTTTGCCTTTAGCTTTTTCATTGGGAAGATTTCTGTGATTAGAGTTTACTTTATTACTGATACATTTTCCCTAAATGTCCAGAATTTCCAAAATATTATATTCTAAAATAAAACTAGAAAATGGAAACTTTTCACTGCTGCCTCATGTAATCTGTACAGGGGATGCTCATTGTGCAATCGGGATGTCTCCACAACTTGTTATAATCCACACAGTCAAATGCTTTTGCATAAACAACAAAGCACAAATGGGCGTTCTTCTATATTCTTGACTTTAAACCAGGATCTGTCTGACATCAGCTATCATGTTCTTGGTATCACAGCCTCTTCTAGATACTGCTTGAACTTCTGGCAGTTCCTTATTGATGTACTCTTCTAGACATTTTTAAGTGATCTTTGGTAGTATTTTGCTTGCATGTGATATCAATGACACTGATAGTTTCCACATTCAATTGGATCACCTTTCTTCAGACGGGGAACAGATATGGACCTCTTCCAATTTGTTGGCCAGAAAGATGTCCTCCAAATTTCCTGGCACAGACTGATGAGTGCATCCAAAGCTAATTAAAATAAGTCAATTGGTATCCCCACCGATTCATGGGGCTTTAATTTTTGCCAATGCTTTTAATGCAGCTTCTACTTCCTCCTTCATTAACATTGGCTCCTGTTCATATGGTACTTCCTGAAATTCTTCAGTGTCAGTCAGTTCTTTCTGGTACAGTGATTCTGTGTATTCTCGCCATGTTCTTTTGATGCTTTCTGTGTCATTCAGTCCACTGCCCATAACATCTTCCAGTTCTGAAACTCAAATGTTAAATCAGTAGTTAGCAGTAATAACACCACTTTTATCTTTCTTGTAGCGATTCATTGTTTATTATCCTTTTCAGTAATTTGGAGGCACTGGATTTCTTGGTCTTCGGTTTGGCTTCCCTGGAACCAGCCTTCTTGTTGATCTACTGGGCAGCCACCCCTAAATGGGGTGCCAAGAAGACCCTGAAGAAAGAATTCTGCAGTGGCTGCTAAGGCCAACTAAATAAATGGCCAAGAGGCTGAGGAAGGTGAGGACAGCCAAACCCAAGAAGCAGCCAAGAGCCCTGCTAAGGCCAAACCCCTAAGCCTAAAACTGCCAAACCAAAATCTGCCAAACCCAAGGATGCAAAGGCCAAAAAGTCTGCACCCAAGCAGAAGTAAAAAGTTTTTGAGGTATGTTGTCGCTTTAAAAAAAATCTCTGCTGCTTTTCTTTTTGAAAAAGGGTGGACAGGGAGAAAAGTGCAACAAGGAATGAATGGAAATCCAAAGTCTCTGTAAACTTGCATTAAAATAAATTTAAAATAAAAAAAAATTCTGTTGCTTCTTTTTCTCACACTAACTCTAATTTAGTGATTTACTACAAACTTCTTCTAGGATAAGGATAAGAATACTTACAAATATGAAAGCCTATAGGATTACTGTACTGAAGTTTTTGTTCTCTTTTTCTATATTTTGAGCACTTAGTGGGAAGAACTTGGGAGTTGGGAATTCCCTAATAGCAGTCTGAATTGCTGCTGGTCTTCCCTTTGGTTAACAACCTATTCAAGTAACCCATTTTTTATTATTTTTTTTCATTATTTGCAGCTTCTGTATAATTGGAATTGGCTACTCTAGGGAAAAGCAAACGAGATAGCTAGTTCATGGTAGAATTTTCACCATTAACAGAATTATAAGGACTTATCATAGAAAGCACAAAACTTTTTTTCCATATAAACTCTATGGATAACTATCGTGCATTAAAAAAACTTAAGCTAAAATTGTAGGTAAAAGTTATCTGCTTAGGAGCTAAAGTAAATCTTTTTCTTTGTCCTCCCAGGAAAATTTTCAGTTTGTACGATTTAGTCCTAGGTTTATCGGACTTAAGTAACACAGGGAGGTCTCGTGTTTCTTATGTACTTATAGCAGCCATCACTGAAAAGTTTTTGGAAATACTGAAAATTTTGTGTGTGTGTTTAGTGTACATGAAAGTTTTGTTTACACTATCCTGTAGCCTATTAAGTATATAATAATAGCATTATGAAGTTTAGAATATTGTTATAATTACCAAAATGTGGCACAGAGACTCAAAGTAAGCAAATGCATTTGGAAAAATTGTACCAACAGACTTATTCAAGATTACAACAAACCTTAAATATGTGAAAGAAAGCAAAGCACAATAAAAGAAAACATAATTAAACTAGGTATGTCTGTATAGTAAGCAACAGTGGCATGTATATTACTGCCACCACCTAGAATTTTCAAAGCAGAAATATATATGTGTGAATGGTAGTTTCTTTTTTTATTAATATGTATGTTATATTCTAAGAGCAAAATTGACAAGATTCATAAGTTTGTAAATTACTGTTTTAATAATTTATATTTGGGCATAGAACTATGCACTTATGGAAATCTTTATATATAAACCACATAATTTGAAGGTTCTTTTTAAAAAAGACAAAACATTTGTCAAGGGAGTTCTGGTGAAAGTTATTATTTTACCAGAATGATTTTTTTTCACACACATGAGCAAAAATTAAAAGAGCTTTGTGGCCTAGTGGCAAGAAGCTGTGCTACAATCCTGAAGGCTCGTGGTTCGAGGCCACAAGATGCTCCTTAGGAGACAGATGGGCAATCTCCTTCTGTGTTATTAGTTACCTCTTAAAGTCCACTGGAAGGTCAGTTATGGGTTGGTTGTGACTCTATGGTACACAACAGCAACAAACATTTGTTATGTAGAAAATGAAATTCACTTTTTAGTTGATTGTTATTGTATACAAACACACACACATATGCAGGCATGCACAACAAAGAGGAACTTTCCCATTACAGCAAATTTCACAGGGATTTTTAAGGTACAAATTTATATCTTCTAGGGGACCATATTCCTTCAAATTGGTTTACTATCAATCAGCAATAGTATGTAGTTGCTTCATTCCCTGTAACAGCTTCTAAAATACAGGAAGTAGTCACATTTCCCATCCAACATATTCCTATGCAGTTTGATCATGTAACTCCTCTTTCAAAAGCTAGAGGATAAATTCTCATTCGTTGAACCTCAGCTGGGTGCCGTGGTCGGGGGGTGGGTAACCAATAGATGTTTCTGGGAGAGGGAGTTCTACTTCAATTGAATGGAAGATAATATGTTGTTACTGCTGTGCAGCATCCAGTCAGCAACAACCCATAACTGACCCTCCAGTAGTTTTCAGAGGCAAATCACATAGAAGGAGATTGCAATCTATATCCCGAAAATCAGCCGGGGGATTAAAACCATGTCCATTTGCTTTGGCAGTGCAACTCCTTACCACTAAGCCATAGAGCAGAAACCTACTCATAGCTGCCCATTCTTCTCCCAAGAATATGGATTCAAACCATATACCTTAGAGATCACATGCAGCACAGCTTCTGACCACTAGTACACCAGAGCTCCCTGCATGCTATATTTTATATGTGTAGGTACTAGACATATAGCAGCATCCTGATGGATGGAGAGAAGATTGATACTGTTGACAGCTTCGTTGCTTGGATCCACGACTAACCCCCCTTGGTACCAGCAGTCAGGAAATCAGAAGATGCATTGCACTAGAAAAGTCTGGGAAAGTTAAAGATCTCTCCAATTTATTGAGAAACAATGACATCAGTTTGGAGACTAAGGTACATCTGGTTCAGGTCATGATATTCCTGATCACTCACTATGTAGCTGAGAGCTGGGCAAGAATGAAGATGGTACCAGAAGAATAGATGCATTTGAGCTGAGGTGTTGAACACTGAACATCCCATGGACTGTCAAAAGAACAAACAAATATGTCTTAGAGAAGTTGCAGCCACCATGCTCTTTGGAGGCAAGGATGATAAGGCTTTGCTTTACATACATCAGTCATGTTGCTAGGAGGGGCTATTCCTTGGTAAAGAACATGATGTTTAGAATGGTAGAGGGTTGGTGAAGGGAAGGAAGATCCTTGACCAGTCAAATTGATATGGTGACTGTCACAATGGGCTCTAGTGTGCCAAGAAGTGTGAGGATGGCATGGGATTGGATGGGGTTCAGATCCATTTGTTGTTCATAGGGTGGCTAGGGGGCACACTCTATTTGATGGCACCTAAAACAACAAGGGACTCTGAACAGCTAAGTCAATCCATTTTGTCACCCCAACACAAACATAAAAGATACAATGATCTTATCTCAAATCCTTCAAATACTTCTAAAAGAGGGCATTGTAAAATAGAAAGGAGCCATTTATTACATAATAGTAGATAATTTAAATATTATCCATTAATTTGCTTAAATTCCCAGAAAGCAATCATATGTAGAGAACTCATTATAAATGATGAGTTATTGTCATTCTTGAAAACACCCTAAATATTGTAATAGAGGCAACTGTGGTTCTATATTTGCAGTAACTTCTAGGTTGACTTGGAATAGTAAAGTGTCAACTTTATTTAACCAAATGGATCTTTAAAAATGAATGGATTGAGAAAATATGGTACATTCACACAATGAAATATTATGCATCACACTGGAGCAATGATTTTGTAAATTATTACCTAACTTGGGAGGGACTGAAGAGTATAATGCTGAGTGAACTAACTCAGTCCCACAAGGATAAATATTGTATAAAACCATTATTGTAGAATGAGTATAAGGATCCAGGAGGGGGTGGGAGAGGTTAGAAGCAGAGGGATGAGGATGTGCAGGATGAGGGGGCATTAATCATGGGTTGTACGATTTTATGGATGTGGGGGGTGAAGGAAATTGAAAGAATTTGCTCTTGAAAACAGTGTATTCGAATTTGTAAATAAACTAGCAGAAAAAGGGGGAAAGGTACTTAATCTCACTGTTACAGATGCTGAGAACACTCTCATGGCTAAACCACATGATAATTTTTGTTGAAAACAGCAGTTGTGTACCATAAAGCCAGAACTAACCCTCTGGATGTTTGATCCTTTGACCATGGGAGGAGATTGCCCATCCTTCTCCTATGGAGCAGCTGGTTGATTCGAACCACATACCTTTAGGATTGTAGTACAGCTTCTTGTCATTAGGCCAGCAGAGCTTGCTACAAGCAATAAATCTTTTGTCTTCATATTTACATTCTAGCCCTGCTATATATTTCTGTTGTTGTGTACCATTGAGCCAGAACTGACCCATAGTTAATGCTTCAATGGGTTGTCAGAGGCAGTTAATCCCACAGGATTTGAACCTTGTGGCTTCAGGATTGCAGCACAGCTTCTTAGTAATATATTCTATGATAATTAGATATGGGGAAAGCACACAGCCCTGACACACACCTTTCTTTATTTTAAATCATGCAGTATTTTTTTGCTCTGTTCAAGCGACGTCTTGTTAATTCAGGTACAGGTTTTAAGTGCTTTTTAGCACCTTGGAAAAGCACTTGGCAGCAGATTTTCCTAGTGCATCACATTTTTTAAAATTCCTGACTGCTGATACCACAAGAGAGATCCATGTAAGATAAAATTATGAACAACTTCAAAATTTCTCTACCTATCATGATGTTGTCTATTGGTCCAGTTGTGAGGATTTTTGCTTTCTTGATGCTGAGATGTAATCTACCATAAAGACTGTAGATAGTGAACAATCCTTTCTCCAATCTTTACACCACACTCTTTTTTGTACAGCCCAGTTTCTCAAATTATTTGCTCCATAAACAGATTAAATTGTTGTTGTTGTATGCCATTGAGTTAGAACCAACTCATAGCTGACCCCCCCACAGTGGGTTTTCAAGGGTAGCAAATAGCACCAAAGGAGAGTTCCAATCTTTCTCCTGCAGAGCAACTACTGAATTTGAACTGAGTAGCCTTGCAAATAGTTATGAAGAACAAATCCTTTTTTTTTTCTTGCTCTATTTAGAAAAGTTTCTTGGTCTATATACAAGACTCAAGTGAGCACAATTAAATGCTTTTAATTCTCATTCTTCTCAATGTCAGAGTTTTTTTATGACCCATACATTCGAACTCTTTTAGTTAATAAAATAAAAATAAACATCTTTCTTGTATTTTCTGCTTTAAGCCAAGATCCACCTGACATCACTAATGATATCCCTCATGCTATGGCATCTTCTTAATCCAGGTTTAATTTCTGAAAATTTTGTGTTTTTGCAGTGTTCTAGTAATTTTTTAATAATCTTCACCAAGATTTTACGTGCATGTGATATTATTTCAACAATTTTAATATCTTGTTGAGTTACCTTTTTTGAGAATAAGAATTTTAATTTCTTCTTGCCTGTTCAAATTTCTTGACCTACACATTTAATGAACATGTTCAGGGGTGAATCTGTTTAAATATGTCAATTAGTACTCCTTTAGCTCTTGGAACTTTATTTTTTTGCCGATGTCTTCACTGCAGCTTGAACTTTTTCTTGATTACATACTACTTCCTAAATTCTTCAATGTCAACTAATTGTTTTGTGCTTGGGATTTATATATGTTCCTTCTCTCTTCTTTTTATGCTTCTTGTGCCATTTGATACTTTCAGCATATAATCTTTCAATATTGCAATTTGAGACTTGAATTTAATTTTCAGTTCTTTCAGTTTGAGAAATATTGAATGTGCTCTTCTCTTTTGGATTTTTAATTCCAGCTTTTTGCACTCTCATTTTATTCCTCTTTTTTTAAAAAAAAATTCTTGAGATAGTCTGTGAGGTCTCTATGTATCATTTTTTCCCCTTTGGTTTGGCCTTTCTAAATTCTAGTACGATTTTCAGAGTGCCTTGTGACATTCATTTTGAGGACTAGAGACTGAGTTTCTTTCCTGACACACCTTTCCCATTAGGAAAAGATCGACCTGCGGTACTCACTCACATTTTTTTCTCTATTGGATTCAATTCTTATTTTGAAAAAAGTGTGGTGAAACCTCAGTGAAATTTTGTTCACTCTGATTAAAAACCAACAGAACACAGATCTAAAAATAGCATGGTGCAACCATCTTCTATAGCTGCCCGTGAGAAGAAAGAAACCAGAGACCTAGTTTATGGCAACACCTTAGTACTAGAATGAATGGTCCCTGATAATGTGTTGTCTTCATGCCCATGGGTGTGCTTGAATCCACTGTTGCCATTATTGTGCATTTTGAGTGATTTCAAATCTGGTAGGTTCATTGTGGAGTGAAGGGTTTATTAAAATTGGCTTTCCTAGTCCTTGCTTGACTCTGCCACGTGGATGGGTGGGAATATGTGAATAGGGCATGCTAGTTTATCCACAAGGGGATTGGCTGGCTTCGCTATTAAATTGAGCAGATTCAGCAGCAGAAAGAGAATCTACTTCATTAGGGAAAGAGCAAGAAAGAGAATGCGGCGTGTCTTTTGGAGCAGAGATTCTTGTGCCAGACTCGGAGGGCCTAGGGAGCAGCAGCCATAGCAGGAACAGCGCAGAACCAGAGACAGAAATGGGACCTTGGTACCCCTACATCATTGAAACTGGAGCTAAGAACCTTTGCCCAAGATTTCTGAACCACGACGGGTGGAGGTGAGGCAAATTCGCAGAACTAAGAAATTTGCAACACTTGCCTAAAACCTAGGAGGCTGAAGGCTAAGGTGTCTGCAAGTACACTTTGGGAGTTGTCCTGACTGTATTCTGCAAGTAACCTGGAATACAACGTGGTTCTTTAAGACCTATGAGATATCACATCAGATTTTTGGACTCAGTAAAGCATTAAGAATGGTGTTGAAATGATTAGAAAGAGGTATGAGAGCATGGAGGGCATGTCTGACCTCATGGCAATTACTTTCGGGTTGTTAGATTATAGTGACTGGGACACTTCTCCTTTTTTAAGGTCATATATGTCTATACCCAGGCAGCCTTTGCTCTTTTTACATTATCTTCTGAAATTATAAAAAATAATATACTCTTTTTATCTATAGAGTTTTCATAACTGATCTTCCAGCAAGTTTTAAGAGGCTGTGTCCCATGATGGATGGAAAAGAGATTGAGGTTGTTAACAATTACAGCATGCTCGGCTCTACAAGCAACACTCTTGGCACCAGGAGACAGGAAATGAAAGAGAAATTGCACTGGGAAAATCTTCTGTCAGCAGTCTCTCCAAAGTACTGAGAAGCAATGATGCCATTCTAGAGACTAAGGTGCACCTGTTCCATGTTATGGTCTTTGCAATTACTTGCTATGCATCAGTGAGCTGGGCAATGACTATTTTGAGTTGTGGTGGTGTAGAAGAGTCTTGAATTTTCCATGGACCACCAAGAAAATAAATCAATCTGTCTTGAAGAGGGTGAAGCCAAGTTTCTCCTTGAAGGCTAGGATTTTGAAGCTCCATCTCACATACTTTGAGCACGTGGCCAGGAGGGATCAGTCCTTGGAGACAGACTCCATTCTCAGAAGGGTGGAAAAATAGTGCATGAGAGGAAGGTCTCAGATGAGATAGATTGATATAGTAACTGGGGCAATGGGGGTAGCTGTGTCAGAGTCAGTGAAACTGGCTCCATACAGGGAAGTCTTCAGATTTGTTGTATATACAGATACTATGAGTCACAGGAGACTTGATGGGACAAAACAACAACAACAAATGTGTAAGGAGATTGTCTATATTTCTCTTATGGAGCAACTAGTGGATTTGAACTACATGAGTTTGTGTTGGCAGCATAACTCTGTTAAGCCACCAGAGCTCTCCCGTCAATTACTTTTTAAAGTAAATAACTTTTTCTATTTTATTCTGAATTAATATTTTACATTTTGTTTAAAACAAATCACTCTATTATAGTTTACTCTGAAAATGCCTTTGAAGACCAGCTGAATGACTGCCCTGGTATTTGAAATATCACAGGTGTGGTTTCAAATGTGTAACTCAAAAGCCACTATAGTATGACAAAATGGCAAATTGGTGAAAAGTTCTGCAAGTTCTCAAATTTGTAATCATATTTATTGCATCAGACATGGGCATTAGTTACAGTATGTAGGTAAATTGAATGTTTAAGCTCTTTATTGTCCTTGTTATGTGTCGATGAGTTACCTGCGACTAATTACGACCATATGTACAACACCTCTGAAGCCTGTCCTGTCTGAAGCCAATCTTACTGATTCCAACACACCTTCCTTCTTTGCCCTAGTTACCATGTCAGTCCATCTCATCCGAGATCTTCCTCCTCTGCACTCTTCCTCCATCCTTCCAAGCATGATGTCCTTCTCCCTGGCTACATGTCCACAGTATGTGAGACGGAGCTTCAAAATCCTAGCCTCCGGGGAGATACTTGGCTTCATCCTCTCCAAGACAGACCAAACTGTTTTCTTGGCTGTCCATGTATGTTCAAGACTCTTCTCCATCACCACAACTCAAAGGCATCGACTCTTCTTTTTCTGTTCCCTAAGTACAAATGATAAGGTGATTGGCTCCTCAGTTATGCATGGTCACAGTCTATACATTTGGGGATCCTGTGGATTCTCCATTATGAGCCAGGAAAATACTTTTTCTCTAGAGACTTTGGACAAGTCATTATTAGTATAGGCTTTACCTAAGGAATGATGTCAGGACTTCCCACTCAAAGGCTAATAAATATTTTTCAACTAAAACATAATGTGCTGATTTTATAGGTATGGTCTGAGCAAAAAGACATTGACACTCATTTAATGGAATTATTACAAAGACAAATTCATATGCAGATTATTGAAAAAATGTTTATTTCATCATGCATGAGTGTTTTTAAATTAGCTTAAAAAAGACGCTGTTTAATAAACTTTTAACTTCAAGACTTGTACAAGGTATAGACTGCAAATTACAGTAGGCCAGGTACTATGCCAACTCAGATATACCACAGCATTTCTTTATGAGCACATTACAATTCAGAGGGCTAATAATAAAAAGAAGTGATGCTGAGATGATGAATTGATGCTATGCAATTAGACCTATTAGAATTCACAAGAGCAGACAGACAATAATCAAACTCTTCATGCTGCCCATTGCAATTATCTCTGCACTTAAGAATCAACAAAGCACATAATGACTTGCACTCGATTAAGGAATTCATGAGAAATGGAATTTTAATTAGTGTGTAAAAATTGGAGCCATTTATTACTTTACAGGACAACAAAGTGTGAAAACTTGTTGAGGAGTTAAAAGCAGTCAGGAGTGATAGAACTTAGTCTGATTATGATGATGAATTGAATAGCAAAAATGTTCAATAACTCCCATCCCTCACAAAAAAAATATCATTATAAAAGCAAACCTAAAATTAGGGACTAAACAAGCAATAACTGGCTTGTTGCTAACATGGTTGATTAATAAAAGAGATATCCAACCAATTCCCTATTTTCACATTTCTAAGCAAGAATACTTCATACTATTTATACACACATAAAAATATACTCATTCACACACAGACCACATCAGAACTAACAAATACCCATTAATTATTATTTGTGTGTCTATGCCTTTAGTGATATTATTAATTCAATATGAGATTTTAAAGTTTATTGAGTAGAGATTATGCTTAATCAACTTGTAATATTTTTTGCTAATTATGAAAATTACTACATAATTACTGTTTTTTTTAATAATATTTATTCATTACATGCATTCTCTTTTTATACAGTTGACCTTGGGGAAGAAGACTAAGTTATCTTAGCCTAATTCATCTCAGATTTATATATTGGGCTTTGACTTTTAATATATAATTTACATTTATTTCTCAAATTTCCTAAATATTGAGCAAAAGTTATCATATTTATAAATATAGTGGCTGTTATAAGCTGTTAACATTTCAACTAATGCCATTAAATTCCTGCCAAGATCTCTTTTGCTTATATTGTTACTATAAATTGAAAACATAGTAAGTCCATGTTACATAGACAATATCAAATGTTACTTTACAATACAGTTAATTTAGTCATATATTTGTCATGTCAAATTATCATTGAGAGTTTAGTGACAGTTATAAATTGTTAGGAAAACATCCACAATAACTTCTGAATTCTAAGTAAATAGTGACAAAGCAGTTATTGTTAACACAATGGTTCTTCTCATTCCATTCAAAAACCAATCAGCAAAAATAAATCAGTATTTATGCAAAAAAAGTTGTAAATAGAACCCTCAAGCAAAATCAAATTTAAAATTAATGACTTTGGGAGTCATTACCTGCATTCTATTTGAAATTGTATTTACTTGGTTACTGAAAATTATGCTAATTTGAGATGTAACATTTTAGTGTTTTAAAAGGTATCTAATATTTGAATAAAGATCTATCTAATGTGAAGCTCAACATCAAGAAAACAAAGATTCTCACCCCTGGGCCAATTGGCAGCATCAGGATGGGTGGTGAAGAGATTGAGATAGTTAACAGTTTTATTTTACTTGGTTTCACAGTCAATACTTTTGTTTACCAGCAGCCAGGAAATCAAGAGACAAATTGCACTGGGAAAGTCAGCTGTAAGGGTCCTCTCAAGAGTACTGAAGAGCAACGACGTCAGGCTAGAGACTAAGGTGCACTTGATCCAGGCTATAGTCTATGCATCAGAGAGTTGGACAGTGAAGAGGGTTGATAGAAAGAGAATTGTTGCCTTTGAGGTGTGGTGCTGGAGAAGAATGCTGAATATACCATGGACTGCTAGGAGAACAAACAGGTTTGTCCTTGAGAGGGTGAAGCCAGAAACCTCCTTGGAGTCAAGGATCCTGAAGCTTTGTCTGACATTGAGCATGTTGCAAAGAGGGACTGGTCCTTGGAGAGGGACGTCATGTTTGGGAGAGTGGAGGAGCGGCGCAAGAGAGAAAGACCCTCGATGAGATGGATTGACTCTGTGATTGGGATAGTGAGAATCAGTGTGTTTGAGATGACGAGGTTGGCACAAAATAGAATGGCTTTTATGGCTCTTGTACATAGGGTTGCTATGAATCACAAGAGACTCATTGCTATAAAATCTAAATGTCTGTTTTAACATTGTTGCTTATTGTTGTTATGTGCCATTAAAAGAAATAAAATATGTTGTTAGTATGGTGAAGTACATGCCACTGATCTACAACTTGGCTGTTCTCTTCCAACTTGTGTATTGCTATTACACTGGAAGCTTTGCTACTAGTATTTTAAATACCAGTAAAGTTACCCAAAGAAGACAAATTTCAGTGGAGCATCCAGACTAAGACAAACTTGGAAGCAGGACTAGCCAAAAACTTTTGAAATCATGTGCCTTTAGAAACCCTGTATATAGCAACAGTGGAGCCAAAGTAGTCCTTAGGGGCAAAGACGGCAAAGCTTCATTTCTCACACTTCGAATATGTTGCTAGGAGAGGCTATGCCTTAGAAAGTTATATTATGCTTGAAAAGGATCAGTGTCAGTGAAAGAAAGGAGAGATGAGATGGATTGACACTGACTACATCAGTGGGTTCAGTTGTGTCAGAGATGATGAGGATGGCACAGGATAAGAAGGGATTCAGACTATTGTTCATAGGGTCTCTATGAGTCATAGTCATATTGATGGTACCTGACACCACCAACCCACTAGAGTTCCCTATCTTAGACATTAGTGAGCTTAACTGTATAGTGCTGTCCACTTTAAAAGGAAGAAATCATAGGGCCTATGGCCAGAAATGGAATATGCTTGTATAATTTGGATAATGCATAGGAAGTCTAAAGAAGAATTTATAACTTTGCATTTTGATGTTGTGGAAGAGTACTGAATAGAGTATGCACTGCCAAAGGAGTGTACATGTATTTTTGTGAAAGAAGCGATAACAGAATTAAAGTGAGAATGTTTAGATTTCATCTCACACATTTTGAGGATGTTATCAGGATTCCTGAAGAAAAACATCATGAGTGGTAGATTAGAGAGCCAGGAGGAAAGAGGGAGATCCTTACCAAAATGAATTGACAGGGTAGTGTTAAGGACAGCTGGAACAGTGAGGATAGTGCCTGACTGGATGGCATTTCAGTGTTGGGCATAGGGTTTCTATGGGTTAGAAACACCTTGATAGTTGTTGTTGTTGTTATGTGCCGTCGAGTCGCCTGCGACTCATAGCGACCCTAGCTACTGTAATAAAACAAGAAATAAAAAACACACCTTAAAACTAACTCGGGGTTGGGGGGAAGGGATGGGGGAATTGTATACTAATGAAGGAATTTTTTTTTCCTTTTTCTTTTTGGAGAGGGGAGCGAACTGGTGGGGAGGGGTGGGCAGGGAGAAAAGTGTGGCAATGAATGAATGGAAATCCATAACCTCTGTAAATGTCTATTAAAATTAATAAAAAAGGAAAAAAACAAAAAAAAAACTAACAGTTGGATGAGAATTAAAACTATTTACTTTCCATTATCTTTTTTTTTTCCTTATCATCAGTAGAACTTAATTTTGTGCTGAGATGCTACCAGGTATAAATTATTACATTTTTGTGGTATTCTGTATGAATGATTTCATCATGTGACCAAGCATTGCATACAATCTTCGGGAAAGCAGGAAAATTATATTGACTCTGACCTAATTTTTTTGAGATTTTTCTTTCTGTACTGAAATACACACAACTGGTAATGGTTGCAACTCCAAACAGTCTTCGTAGGACATGAAGAAACTAAAACTCTTTTCATTACAGTGAGCTTTGTAATTGATATATTCTTAGAATGAACAGATCTGTCCCAGAAAAAGTGAAACCACGGTGCTTCTTGAATATAAGGTTTGTTAAACTTCATCTCATGTACTTTGGGCATGTTGTCAAGAGGGGTTAGTACTTGGAGAAGGACATCATGCTTGGAAGGAAAGAAGGCCAGTGCAAAAGAGGAAAACTCTCAACAAGATGTATTGACACAGTGACTGTGGCAATGGGGAAAGGTGTATCAGAGATGGCATAGCAAGTGATTTGAAAGACCATGGTCTGAATCAGACATACCTTAGTCCTCAAACTGACATCATTATTCTTCAATAGTTTGGAGAGATACCTAACTACAGACTCTCCCAGTACAATATGTGTCCTAAATTCCTGACTGCTGGTACCAAGAGTCTTGACTGTGGATCCAAGTAGGATGAAGTTGTTGACAGTTTCAGTATTTTCCCAATCTATCAGGGTGTCTATCAGTCCAGTGGTAGGAGTTTTTGTTTTCTTTACATTGAAATGCTATCCATATTGAAGGCAGAGATCCAGCAATACCTCAGGACAAAGGTCTAGTGGTATATTTCTGAAACAAAATCAACCATTAAAATCTCCTGGAGCACATTTCCATGACAACATACATGAGGTCAGAAACAACATTACAGTGACTAATTTCTTTCTTTTTTCCTACAATTTACAAAATTTTACCATACACATTTTCCACATAGTAATTTTTTAAATTCCACAAGATATGTTATTTCAATATTTTTTTGGCTAGAAAAATTGCTGACAATTTAAAATTGTATTTTAAAAAATTGAAGATAATTTCAGGAAAGGGTCTCATATCAAGAGTTTATAGAATCCTAAAGGAAAAAGACTGGTAATACAATTACAAAATGAGAAAAAAACATGGAAAGAATTTTCGCAGAGGAAGATACTCAGATGGCCGACAGACACATGAAGAAATGCTCAAAATCACTGGCAATAGGACAGATGCAAATCAAAACTACAATGAGATACCATCTCACCCAGGAGCACTGGCAAAGTTTAAGGGGAAATAAATGTTGGAGAGGATTTGGTGAGATAGGAACTCTTATACACTGTTGGTGGGATTGTAAAATGGTATACTCACTCTGGAAGGCAGTTTGGCGCTCCCTCAAAAGGCTAAATATAGAAATTCCATATGACACTGCTTGGAATATACCCTGAGAATATGAGAAGTGATGCACAAATGAAGACTTGTACACTAATGTTCATAGCAGTGCTATCATAAGAACAGACAAATTATCCAACCACAATTGAATGGATTGAGAAATTATAGTACATTCACAGGATGAAATACTATGCAGCACACAGGAGCAATGATTTTGTACATTATTACCTAGTTTGGGAGGGACTGCAGAGCATTATGCTGAGTTAACTAACTCAGACCCATAAGGACAAATAATGTATAAGACCATTATTGTAAAATGAGTATGAGGCTCTAAAGGGGGAGGGGAGCTGAGAGGTGAGGATGGGAAGGGGGGTAAATCACAGGATCACACAATTTGATGGATGGAGAAGGGGAAGTGAAGGAAATGGGAAAGGTCCAGTGTGAAAAAAAATGTATACAAATTTTGTAAATAAATCCGTATAAAATAAAAAAGAATTAAATAAAATCATAAAAATAGAAGAATCTAAAATCCAATTCAAACAAAGCAATCTGAAAGAAAATAAGTATTACCGTATGGAAAACTTGGGTGCTGTAAGATACTGTAGACAAACACTGAATTTAGTGCTGAGCCTCTAGGCAACAAAAGCAAGACAAGCCCATAAAATCTCTCAAGAGAGAAGCTGACATGATTGTTTGTCCTTTAAGGTGTAAGTTGTCTGATGATCTCCAAGAGAGGACTTCCCTGTATCCACGCTCTGATGAACTGTGATGGTGTAGTTCATAGGAAGTTGTTCTGCTAAAGCAGAGGCCTTAACTCTTTAGAGGTTCAAATTTACCAGCAGCTCCATCGCATCAAGATAGTTAATCTTCTCTCATGTGACTTTCCAGACTAGGAAATCTAGTAGAGGGTCAGTTATAAGTTGACTCTGATTCTTTAGTAACAGTTTTTCTACCTATATTTTAGTTTAACCACATCTCATAAAAACAGCTGCACAATTTACTTTTTGTCACCTGGTACATAACATGCAGCACTGGTATAACGTGACACCTGATCCTAACCACCTGGCTTCATAATCAATACTTCTCATGCCCTACGGAGTGTTTCTCCATAGATCTTGTAATATATATTAAAAACAAAAGAACACCTCATCTAACCCTTATAAAAGGTTATAGATTTTGTATGTGCTGACATCAGAGAGGAAACTTATTCAGTGTAGGAAGGATTTAGTCTTACAAGTGCTTAGAAAAGGACAAAATAATTACTTATTTATTACATCTTCTCTCTGAAACAGTAAGAATATAATGGATTGTCAAAAATAAAATATTGCTTCTTGGGAAAAATATAAGGATCCATTTTTCCATTTCTCTTCACATGCCTAATTGTGGCTTTCAAAAATACTCATAAATAGTGGTAAATGTGTGACAGTGGCACACGACGGCTGAAGAATGGACAGCAACAGTGAACGATTCAAATTATTATCATTGAATGCATTTGTTAGCTTGATGTGTAACTTGTAAATGTTTATCTTATGGCATGAGGTTTCTATTTTCACTCTCTTTCTGGGCCTGGGAAATGTTGGAGAAGATACGACAAAATTGTTAAAATTTTATGTGATTAATGTAAAAAAATCAACACCCTTGATATTAGCAGTCAGGAAATTAGGTGACATATTGCTTTGGGCTAGTCTGCTTTCAGAGTCATCTCCAAAGAGTAATTATGTCAGTTTGAAAACTAAGTTGTACCTGATTCAGACTATGGTCTTTTAAATTACTTGTTATGATTCTGAGAGCTTGACAATGAAAAGAGATGACAGAAGAAGAACTGATGCCTTTGAATTGCGGTGTTGGAGGAGAGTACTGAATGGCCAAAGAAGTAAATATATGTCTTGGAAAAGGTGCAACCAGAAGGCTCCTTGGAAACAGGGACAGTGAAGTTTTGTTTCTCATACTTTGCACATGTTGCTAGAAGAGGTTATTGTTTGAAAAATGGATATCTATCATGCTTGGAAAGATGGAGGGTCAGTGAAAGAGAAGAAGACCATCAACAAGGTGGATTGATATGGTGACTGTAGCAACGGGTTTCAGTGTGTGAGAGATGATGAGGATGGATGGCACAAGACAAAGTTTAGATCTGTTTTTCAAAGAGCTGTTATGAGTAGAGAATTATTAATCTTCCTCCATCTAATGGCACCTAACAAAAACAATGTAAAAAAAAATTCTTCTATTTTGTATCTTAGACATAAAAGGCACCTGTCATTAGTCTCATTTTGTAGACAAAGAAACTGAGTTCCATTGAGAAAGCTTACACTGTGCACTCCAGCTCTTTCCCAGATAATCTAAGAGATAGTCCATACCACCATATTCCATCCCTATAAAATTCGCTTTTGTTTCAGTCAAAGGTGTAGGAATTTCCAGATCAGTATATTTTATAGTAGGTAGATTTTTCAAAATAGCTTTCCTAAACAAAGCTTTGTTTTTCAAAATGTGGCAGCATAGGAATATGCTAATGAGATTAATGAGGTGACTAATACTTTCCGACATAGGTGTGTCAAACACCATAATGGTTACGCATTGTGGGCAGTGTTTGGTGAAGTTCCCAAATTGATTCAGGTTGGAAGCAGGAGTTCATCCACTTCATAAACCACATGTCTCTGGAAATTTTATGAACATAGAGGAAATGATGCTAGTTACAGAAGAGGGTTCAGGTCTTTTATTCATAGGAACGCTATCAGTTATATTCAACTTGAAGGAACTTAACGACAACAGATGAAAGGAGACTGGGGGAAGCAGTCCTACTCTGAAAGTTAGGCTCTCATTTTGGTTGAGGGTTGTGTGGAATGCTTGGTTGTTTTTTATTTAAGCCTCTTGTTTAGAGTCAACACCATCTCCTGGAGGGCCTTTGTATCATTTAGAGAAACATTCGTCTTAGTGGTGCAGCACTGGTTTATAAATTTGCTGTACTCAGGTAACAGTGATGATGTGATGTGATGCTGAACTCTGTTCCATTGAGGTGTCAAATGTCATAATGGCTACATATGGTGGACAGTGTTTGGTGGAGGTCCCAGATTAAGACATCTTTGGAAGCAGAAGTGGCATCCACTTCCTAAAAAACATACCTCTGGAAGCTCTATGAACTTTGAGAAATGACAATAGTTATAGAAAGACTTTACGTCTTTTGTTCATAGGGTCAATATGTGTTGTGGTTGACTCGACGACAATCAACAACAACACTTTCTGGGTGACAACATTCAAATAGGGTGTGTAGATTACTAATTAAGGGCCTAATCATTCTTGTAATCCTGTAAGGTTTAAATTGAAAATGACAATCACCATACCATGAAGAAATTAAAAAGTGAAGACTTCACCTCCTGTCCACTTGGACCAGAGATTCCTGCTGCTTCAGTTTCCCTGAAACTTGGATTAGAGCAGCAGAATCAGTGACCAACATGAAATAAAATGGAATTGGAGCTGCTCTTACTCACAAAGTCAGTGCCAAAGGCCTCAACCAAGCTCCCTGGAGGACTTGGGGAGACACCATAACGGACTATTAAGAGAACTAGGTAGCATGGCCCCCTGAAAGACAATAAAGGGGAGATGGCCTGAGAATACACTTGCTAAACTGTCCTAACTGAAGGATTATATCCAGTTTCAAAGCTGAATTGTAACCTATTAACTTCTTTACTAGACTCATCTGACCTGTGTGATTGTATGGCTGTTGTAACTTTGGGCCACAGACCACCATTAGTAGCATCTTCAAAGATCCAATTAGAAACCCTGACTCTCAGATTCTATCAAACTGGCCAAATCAGAACCTGAACTTCACTCAGCTCCTCCAGGAGATTGATACAATCATTAAAGTTTAAGGAGTACCACTCTGAGCCTACTCATTGTTGTTAGGTGCCACTGAGTCAGAACTGACTCAGAGCCGAACTGCCAGTGGGTTTTCAGATGCTGTGTGCTGCATGGAAGGAGATTGCCCATCTTTCCCTTCCTTGCTTCTATGCCACCAAAGCACCTGAGGTAACCTGTAGCTTAAAAAAATAACTCTTATATAGATTTCTTCTCTGCGCTACAACTTTGAAGTGTGCATTGTGCCATTTTAAAATACAGAATTCCAATAAATTGTAATGAGTTCTAACACAGAACATGAACCTGAGATTCCTATAGGCTCTTCTCTCCCAATTAATATTTCTTGCCCATGATTATCAAGTTAGACAGGCTAAGCCACAGAGCAGTCTACTTCTCTCAGGGAAGCACGCTGTTTTGCCATTCAAAACCATAAACGTGATAGAGCTGTTTTGGCAAGCTATCTTAAAAAAAACACAACAGTCTTTTACAAGTTTCCTAAAACTCCCATTAATGCTGTTTTAATCTTTTCTCACCTTTACTACACCACAAACAATGTGTACATTGGGTGAAAGTGTCAGGCATTGCAAGATAGCCATTTTAAGGGAGGGGTGGATATATATA
>NW_006399900.1:5771667-5817838 GCF_000299155.1 Elephantulus edwardii | reverse complement strand
ATATTACAAAATTTCACTCAAAGGAAAATTACTGATAGCATGTGAGGTTTCAGAATTAAATCAAAGTCATTGCTGAAATCCAGTTTTAAAAAGAAAGGAAAGCCATTTGAAAGCACAAAGCTTTTCTACTCAGATTTCCCTTCAAAACCAGCAAACTTGTGTGCCACATATGTGAATAAAACAGGATCTTAGATGAAAGCTGCCTTTCAGATGGTAAGATAACCTTGAAGTAAGGTTTTTGTTAAGACTAGAGATTTTTTTGTTCACACCTTAAGTAATTATTTACTATCTTAAAAGTTTTAGTGTCAATAGTTGAAAACAATTAAATTTTGGAAACAATTATTCAATCTTCATGTTCACAAACTACAGAATTATAATTAAAATTATTTGGTCAGCAGTAAAACATTATTACACTACCAGAAATTTTACAAGTAAGACAAATATTAACATACTGAATTGCTAGAGAGCTCTGGTGGCCTAGTGGCATGATGCAACATCTCAATCCCAAAGGCATGTGGTTTGAGGCCACCAGCTGCTCCATGGCAGAAGGACGAATAATCCCCTCCCATGTGATTAACTGCCTTTGAATACCCACTGGAGGGTCAGCTGGGGGTTGCTTAAAAATATGGAAATACCATCCCATTTATGAATTAATTTATAAGACGTTAGCTATTACAACATTAACAATTATGTCAACAACAGTAAAATGAGTCAATTAATGTTAAAGAGGATTGTTGGTACAGTAGGTGAAGGGCTGGCTTGTACTATAAGATCAGTGGTTTAGTAGATAGCTGCTGTTTGTCAGGTGCCTCTGAGTGTGACTCATAATCTGAAGCCTTTCCTGTGCCTTCATCATCATCCTTGACACACTTGAGCCTATTGCTGCAATCACTGTGTCAATCCATCTGGTTTTCTTTTTTATTTTGCTACTGCTCTACCTTTCCAAGAATGACATCCATTTCCAAAGAGTATATTCTTCTATCAAAATGCTCGACGTATGTGAGAGGAATGAAACTTTGCCATCTTTACTCCAAGAACATTCTGGCTGCCCTTTCTCCAATACATACCTGTTTGTGGGTTTTGTTTTTTTTAAGGTCATGGGATATACCCTTTAAATATGGTCCCCAAGAAAATGTATCCAGAGTTACTCCTTAAATTTGAGTTCTTCCTTCTGCTAAGTTTGAATAGCAAACCAGAGTTTTGGCTTTTCTATGCCGTCAATAAAGTTTATTAGGGGAAATAATTAGCAAAGTAAAACTCTTTTGCAAAGAGAGACATGGAGGGACAAAGCAAAGCCAAACCATGGCTCAGTGGACAGAGGAGTTCTCAATGGCTTAATCTATAAAGAGTCCAGAGGCAGAAACTCTCTGGCAGTTTGAATCTATCTATATGGATACTCTTCTTTCATGTGACTGATAGCCTTCAAACACCTGCTGGGCTGGCTGAAGAGCATTATGCTAAACGAACTAACTCAGCCTCATAAGGAAAAATACTGCATAACACCACTATTGTAAAACAGAAGAATTACTAGCAAGATGCGTACAAGAGTCCAAAGAGGGAAGAGTAGACAGGAGAGGGGCTGAAGATGGAGAGGAGAAAGACCATGATATCATAGAGTGTGATTGTCAGAAGAAGAGATGAAGGAATTAAGAAAATTTCAACTGGGATTTTCACTTGAAAATATGGGGTAATGGTGAGCGTGGATCAGTGGTGATTAATTTTAGAAAAACATAATGTATGGGAGCAATGGTATGAAACACAGTGAATAGAGGAACGTGTGAAACTCAATGCATATAAATGAAACACAATTTATACAATTTTTGTATGAACCAAAATAAAATAAAAAAGAATTTTAAATAGAAAACAACTTCTGGAATGTTAGTTATGAGTTGGTTCAGACTCCATGAAGTAACTTTGAGATAATTTTGTTGTTGATGATTTTTTTTTATGGTCATTAAATGCACACAGAGCTGACTTTTCAAGATAAATGCTATTTCAGAAGCTTCAGGACAATCACTTATTATGGGTTGGCACACATGAGCTGCATAGAAAAATTCTCAGATATGTTTCTGCGTCTGGTAAATGATTTATTGTTTGGAAAGGTCTGCATTAGGTCAAAAGTGGTGTTTATGCTCATGCTCCAGGAATTTATTCAGTTTGGTTATATTTTAGACCAAGGTTTTAGGAAGTTAATCTAGAGAGAGGGAGATTTGATGGCCTAGTGGGTAAGGAATTGTGTTGCCAACTCTGTAACAGGTGGTCTGACTTTACCAGATGCACCTCCGGAAAAAGACAAGCAATAGTGAAAGGTGGACAATCTCCTTCAGGTGTGATGTGCAGCTTCTGAAAACCCACTGGAGGGTAAGTTATGAGTCTACTCCGACTCCTGGCACATAGCAATCACAGTCTTTTAAGAATAATTATTTGTCACAAGAAATGGTTAGTGGTCGCCAATGTTAATGGCCTCACGCTCTCTCTCATGGTGATTGGGTAGAATGGACACAGAATTGAACCTTCACTTGTAGCTTCTGTTTGTACTGTATGTACACAAAGAGGAATATGCTGTATCTAAAGGGACAAAGATTATGTGAAAAAACTAAAATCAAGATGTTAATAAAAATTTGGAAAAGGGGCTCAAGAGTGAACAATATTTTAAATTCATGAGTGGTCAGAGTGTCATAAAATAGTCACTTTCATATACTGCTGGTAGGATGGTGTAACAACATGTTCATATTCCCTAATAAATGCCGACATTTCTGGAACTCTATTCTCTGGAAACTGAAAAACCAAACAAGAAACACAGATAATAGAAATAATATAATACATTATCATTCACTTAAACATTCTCCCATTTTTGACAATTTCTTTCTTCCAATTTATTCTATTGTACTGAATCCTGTGAGGGAAAATTTTAAATGAATAATAATATATTAGCCCAAAGGGGTGTCATGCTATCATTAAATGGTAATTATAAGAGTTTAATTACACAGGAAAACACTGATGATATTTTATTCAAAGCATGAAGAAAATTACATATGCAATGGTCTCTAATATTAAAAAATGTATACATAAATAAATACAGACGAGTAGAACAAAATGCTGAAGCCAAAATATTAACAGCTGTTCTCTCTGGACAGTGAGCTTATGGTTGATTTTTCCCCCTTATATTTTCCTAAAGTATGCTCACTTGGAACAGCAAGGATTGTAATTTGATAATTAAAAAAGAACATTACCAAAAACTAATTTTTAAAAACTGGAAACTCTTGGGGGGGAAAATGGCAAAAAAAGATTATTGGTTTTATATTTGTGGCATAGGAATTTAGAGTAATTTAAGATAATTCTAACTCTTAGAAGAACCCATGTGCATTAAATGAAAATTTATATACAGTTGTTTGGTTTTAGGTCATAGATTCAATTGTCTTATAGGTTAAGACATGTGTCTCTGCTCTTAATGTAATGTAGTGACAATATAAAGTATAATTCATTATTTCATTGTCGTCTAATTATAATAATATGTAAAATCTAGAATTTATACTGTAGAGAAGACATATGTATAATATACAATTCATAACCCAAACAGTATTATTTAATATTTAAATATCCCTACAATGACAAAATTATGTTGCATAAATTTTCTTATCAAAACTAATGCCTATTACGATACTTTATAATACAAAGGACTTCATTTCTTTATTTAGAGTGTCATTCTAACTTTAAACATCAATACCAAACTTAGGGACAAAAACAAACTCACCAAAAACATCCTGGAAAATCGAAAACATAGAAGGAGGAAAAGAAAGCACTTTCTGAAATTGTATGGTTTTAACTTATTTTTGGTTGGGCTACTTTACAGTTCTTTGGTACAGAGATTAGCATGTAGATTTTTTTGGTATTAGAGATATAAAAGATTTCTCTCCAAAGGAATAGACAATCTTAAAGATTATGGTACATTATGTTTTAAATATAAACCAGTTATGCAACTAATGCAGCAGTCTAATTCTATTGCTTATAGAGTTTATTAAATTGGCTAACATACTTAGTTTCTGAAATGCTCTTTAGACTGGTTTAAATATCTTATTCGCTTTCTCATAAAAAATGAGTTAAATAGTTTACAAATATCAATCTTATATTTGTATGCGAGTTCATTTTCTTATACCTTTTGGAAATTATTCCTTAACACCACAGAAGTTCATGTTGCCTTCTAAATAAATGTCAAGGACAATACTGAGACTTTTATAGTTTGAAGGAGACCAAAGGGTAATGAAACTCAATACCAGTGATCTTGTTTTAAATCTGACTTGAAAAAAAATATAATTCTTTCTCTATAAAGAAAATTAGTGGAATTATGTATGATATTTTCGTCATTCTTTCTCATTCATACTGTTTTTGAGCTCGTTCTGATCCACAGCACCCCTCCGTTAGTTACCCAAAGGTGTAAATCTTAACAGGTAGAACTTACTCCTTTTTACTCCTTTGAAGACATGCAGTCTAGGAGTTAGCAGTAGAAAGCCTTACAAACTATACCACCAGAGCTCCAAGACACTTTTTGTGTTTTGTAAATTCAATGTGAATTTATTTATCAATATGATAAAAATGATTATTAATCAGTGCAATGTATTTCCTTTTATCAAGGTTATTGTTTGGTACCTCAAAGTCAGAACCAACTCATAGCTGACCCTCCAGCAGGTTTTCAGAGGCAATAAATTGCACAAGAGGAGACTACCCATCTTACTCATGCAGAGAAATTGGTATAATCATTCCCTGTGCCTTTTTACCACAGTACTCTTTTTTTTAATAGCCCTTTTTAAAAGAAATGACCTAACATTCTTTTCTGAACTAATATTTTTTTAAAGTTCATCAAGTTTGTGAGTTATTCTCAATTCAGAAATAATACATGAATATTGTCAACAAATGTTCAACTAAACAACAACTCATTACTATCAAAGAATCAACTTACAGTTGACTCTCAGCAGGTTTTGGAGACAATATCTCACTGGGAAGAAGATTGCCCATCTATCCCCTGACAGTCACTGGTGGACTGGAAACAGCAGAGAGGCTTGGTTTCGGGGTTAGCAATGTCCTGTAGATGTCGTCCACAGTGCCCATTCAGCAAATGACAGAATGATACACAACGAAGTAAAGATAAAATGAGGACAAAAGTAGCACTAGGGGAATCTGTGTGATAGATGCATTGTTGTTAGGTGCTGTCAAGCTGAGTATATCCTGACAGTAAGCCTATGAACAACAGAACTAACGTTGTCCTATCCTGTACCATCATCACAATCTCTAACACACGTGAGCCTATTGCTGTAGTCACTGTGCCAATCCACCTGGTTGAGTATCTTCCTCTTTTTTGCTGTCCCTCCACCTTCCAAGAATGATAGCCTCCCTTAGGAATAGTCTCTCTTAGCAACATGCCCAAAGTTTTGCCTTTGGTTGTTTATGTTTGTTGCTGTTGTTATTATGTGGTTTAATCCAGAACTGGCCCATAACTCACCCTTTAGTGGATTTTCAGAGAAAATAAACCTCACGGGAAGGAACTGCCCATCTTTCTCCCATGTAGCAGCTGTTGGAGTTGAGCCATGTGCCTTTAGGTTGGCAGTGTAACGTCTTACCGCTAAGCCATCCTATTGTGCCTAATTCAGGCCATGATCTAGTCAACCACCTGCTATGCATTATTTGTTGTGTTGTGTTATGTTGTCAAGTCACTTGCGACTCCTAGCGACCCTATATACAAAAACCCTAAATCTTGCTCTATCCTGCACCAACCTCACTGTTTCTGACACACCTATTCCCACTATACCAATCACTGAATCAATCCATCTCTTCTAAGGGTCAATCAATCCAAGGGTCTTCCTCTCCTTCACTGTCCCTCCACTCTCCCAAACATGATACCCCTCTCCAAGGACTGGTCCCTCCTTGAAACATGCCCAAAGTACGTCAGATAAAGCTTTAGAATCCTTGTCTCCGAGGAGCATTCCAGCTTCACCCTCTCCAGGACAAACCTGTTTTTTCTCCTAGCAGTTCATGGTTTCAGCACCACAACTCAAAGACATCAATTCTCTTTCTATGATCCCTATTCATTGTCCAACTCTCTGACACATAGCACATAATTTTGAAGACTATAGCCTGGGTCAGGCACAGCTTAGTCTTCAGCCTGATGTCATTGCTTTTCAGTACTCCGGAGAGGTCCCTGACAGCTGACTTTCCCAGTGCAGCTCATCTCTTGTTTTCCTGACTGCTGGTACCAAAAGTATTGACTGTGGAGCCAAGTAAACTAAAACTGTTAACTATCTCAATCTCTTCACCATCCATACTGATGCTGCCAATTGGCCCAGTAGTGAGAATCTTTGTTTTCTTGATGTTGCGCTTCAATCCATATAGGAGGCTGCAGTCCTTGACCTTCTACAGCAAGTGCTTCAGGTCCTCCTCAGTTTCAGCAAGCAGGGTTATGTCATCTGCATAACACAGGTTGTTGATGAATCTTCCACCAATCCTGATGCTAAATTCCTCCTCATACAGAACAGAGCAATAAATAACAATCATATAAGAACTGATGCCTTTGAGTTTAGGTGCTGGAGAAGAGTACTACATATCCTATGGACTGTTAAAAGAATAAGCATATGTTTTGGAGAAGATGCAGCTAAAGTGCTCCTTGGAGGCAAAGATGACGAAGCTTTGTCATTCATCTTTCATACATGCAGCTAGATTAGACTATTTATTGGAGGGGGACATCATGCTTGGAAAGATGGGAGAGGGGGTCAAAAGGAAGATCCTCAGTGAGATAGATTGACATGGTGACTTCAGGAATGGGTTTGAGTGCTTCAGAGATGATGAGAATGGCACAGAATAAGACAAAATTGAGGTTCATAGGTTCACTGTAAATTTTACTCGACCTGACAACACCTAACAACAATCCACCAGCTGCTCCACTGAAGTACGGACAACCCTTTGCATAGAATTTACTGCCTCTGACACTGGAGTGTCAGCAATAGGTCAGTTGTGACTCAATGACATAGAATAACAAAAACAATTGGCTAATGATTTTTAGTACATTATCAATGTGTTTATTGGTCATCTGAATGTATTTTTTTATGAAAAAATCATATAACATGATCAAATGGCATTTATATCAGGTATATAAGAACAGTTCAAAATAAGAAAAGCAACCAGTGCAGTCTATCACATAAATAAAAATAGTCTCACATGGTCATATCAATTAATGGATAAAATTCATTTAAAAATTCAACATTTTTTCTTGATTAAAAAATTCAACAAAGTAGGAGTAGAAGGAAAATTGTTAAACATAATTAGATAGATATAAATAAAACCTATGGCCAACAGTGCTATAAATGGAGAGAGATTGCAAGAGTATCCCTCTTGCAGACAGAAACCAGTCAATTGAAAATTGAAACCAGGTATTGAAAATCATAGCTAAAGTTATAAGGCAAGAAAAGAAATAAAAGGCATCCAAATTGGCAAAGAGTTAGTAAAACTCTCTATTTGAAGTTTATCTGATCCTATATCTATATATAGTAAAGGGATGGTGACCTGGTGGTACGTAGTTATGCTGCCAACCTGAAGTCAAGTAGTTCTAATTTATCAGCCACTCCACCGGAGAAACATGGACAACCTCCTCCTGTGTGATTTGTTGTTGCTATTGATTGTCTTCTAGTAGAGCATAACTCTTAGCGACCCGATGAACAAAAAGCCTGAAACCTTTCTATAACTATCAACATTTATCAAAGTTCATAGAGTTTCTGGAGGCATGTTGTCTCAGAAGTGGATGCCACAACCTCTAAAAACTCATTAGACGCTCACCTATGAGTCATTTCTGACTCAGAGGTTCATAACAAAAGCAACATATACATAGAAAAGCCCATAAATTCAGCAAGAAAATCACTGAATCTAGTAGATTGATTTAGCAAAGTATCAGAGAATAAGACTAACGTACAAAAATCAGTCTTACTTCTTTACAGTAATAAAGAGAACTCTGAAAAGAAAATGAGAGGGAAAAGATGTCATGTACAATAGGGAACTAAAAGACAAAAGAAATAAATCAAACCAGAGATTTTTTTTTTAAGTTTCTTCAAAGTTCATTGCCCACTGAGTAATATTTTACTTCTATCTGATTGTAATTTGGGTTTCTTTGGTTATAAGTCTCACAAGAGGAGATTTCTCACCTTTCTTCCATGGCATTGCCAGTGGAGTCAAACTGCCAGATACCTGAGGTCTTTGGATTAGCAGTGCAACTCCTTCAGGACTATGTGATCAGTGTTTAAAGAAATATTAAAGCCTTGTACAACAAAAAGCTGCAAACATGACTAAGTAAATTGAGAAATTTCCACAAATGGAAGAATATATAATGCTCATGGTTTCTGATTTCAGGTTAAGTGACTAGGACAGTACTAGACTGTTTATAGTAGGGTGAAAGAATCCTTCATTCAGATGAAGAGTATATGTATATGTGTGAAGAAGATGGACTCTGGATGTTGAGACTTCCTTCTTAATAAACAAGTCTTAGTAGGGGAAGGTTGTCCTTTGTCAAGTACGTCTGGCATCTCTACTAGCAGACCCTCGATGAAATGGATTGTCTCAATGACTGGGGTAGTGGGGAGTAGGTCTGTCAGAGACGATACAGTTGGATCAAGATAGAGCAGGGTTCATAGCTGTTATACATAGGGTCACTATGAGTCACAAGCAACTTGACAGTACACAAAAACAATGACTAGCAGTCATTTCACGAAATAGAAGAGGAAGACCTCTGAGTGAGCATGTGTGGGTAACCTACCTCCCTTTCTTCTCTGCATGCATCTAGATCTTGCACCTAATATTCTCCCTTATTTATTTTCCTTTTGTTTCTCTGGAAATGCACACTTCCTGATGGATCTCTATTCTCTATTCTGTCCTAAATTTTCTGTAACAATCATCCCTCCTGTAGCTTTTCTTTGTTGTTCCCTGGTTTCAATACGATGTTGTTCTTGTGTTTCACTCACCCTGACATATCCTAGTGTGACGTTTCTTGACTATAATTGTTAGTTCTTTCCAGAGCTGTTTGTATAGCATTTCTGATTCGACTATATTTTTCATGGTGTTTTCTTTGTAGGTTCTTCACTCAAGTAGTACTGTGTGTAACTGACAGAACATGATCGCTTTCTGCATGAAAGTAAGTACCTTGAAAATGGCCCATGCATCCCTGCTTTTCTACTTGCCATCTTGTATTTCTACAAACCAATTTCTAGTTTGTTGTCAAATCTTTCATCTACTTTTCGGAGGGCCAAGATCACCATTTGTGAATGCTATTAATTATCAGGTTCCCTACTTGACACTTGGCCTCCCTGAATACAAATGAGGGAAATTTGTGTGAGTAAGAAAATGGAAGAATGACAGTAGGGCTGAGGAATGAGAGGAATGGGCAGGGAATAATGAAATAAGATAATATGCTGTTACTCTTTCTGATTTCATTTCTTGATTATCAGCTTTAATTATTATCTTTTAAGCCATTCTAGTACAAGTTGACCAGAAAAACAAAACATCTCTTCTTTTGCAGATATATGCATCAGCCAAGTTCATTTTATGTAGATTTTAGAAGAATTTATATCAGAGTAAAGTTCTAATGCATGTTTCTATGGAATTAAGAAAACTAAAAGGTGACAAAACAGAAACAAAATAAAGATAAAGATGATTGACAGGCTAGAAGAGAAAGGAGGAGGGAGGAAACCATATGAACAGGGCCCTGCCCTATGGACGTACTATTACAAGCATTTGGAAAGTTTCATTTGCTTCATTAACAACCTGGGCTTCCACTCAGGCCGGTCAGACAGCCCAGGAGAAGAAAGCTCCATCCCTGCTGTTGAAGATGTGGAGACAGGTGAAAATCGTGTTTTCACACTGGACATTTGCTGCGGAAGAACCAGCTTCTTAGGAATCTTTGTAAACTATCACAACCAAAAAGGCTTTCAAATATTAATAGCATTTGAATGGCTTTTCTCCCAGCTGGCCACACAGCTAAGTACAATGCTCTTCTAGAACCATTTGCTACTTATCCTCTAAATGTCCCTGGTATAAAACAGTTTTAATCTTTTGTTGCTGCTGTAAAACTTGATATAGTGTGGGACAGCATAATTAAGTGTCAGTGCCTGGATGTATAGAGTGAGAAGGGGACAGAATAATGCAAGATGTGTGTCACTAATCACTCCATTTATGCCTGTGCGATAATGGGATTCCTGATTATCAGCAGGAAGGCAAAATACTGTAGGCATTTTAGGCATAAGCCAAGATGTGTGAGTATGTCAAAGAGCCAGAGGACATATCTAGTGATGGTTGTGGCACGCGCACTCCGCTCTGCCTATCTTTTTTATTCCATGTTGTATTGTTAAGGGCTTATTGCTCAAAATGGCCTCCCTAGCCATTAACTTTGCCACAAGGATGGGAGGTAATATGTGAAGAGTGATGTGTTAGCTTATATACAAGGGTTTTCACTTGTCTTGCTACTCAATTGAGAAGATTCAGCAGTAGATTTTGGAATATGATCACAGGAAAGAAGAAGCAAAGCATGCAGAGTGCCCAAACTTCAGGACCAGAGACTCCTGCACAACTCAGAAAGAGACCTACAGGAAAACGGCAGCAGAAACACAGACCGGACAGGAAACAGAGCTTACTGTGGGATGCTACTTCATGGGACCAGAGCTAAGGGCCTTTGCTCAAGTATGTTGGATGACTGTCGGGGAGGAGAGCTGTAAACTGCCAGGACTAAGAGCTTGTTAACACTGGGCTAAAGCCATGAGGTTTCAGGCGTAAGCGCCTGAAAACACATTTAGAAAGTTACCCTGACTGAGTGATTATATGTTGCTGCCAACCTGAATTATGGCCTTTTGACTTCCCTACTACGGTTCTGAAAAAAACTATAAAGTTTCATAAGACTGAAACTGTCAACACTGCCTTTTTTCTTGGATCAATAATCAATATACTTGGTATCACAGCAGTCAGGAGATCAGAAGACATATTGCACTGGGAAAGTCTGCAGTCAGGGACCTCTCCAAATTATTGAGGAGTAATGACATTCGTTTGAAGACTAAAGCGTGTCTGACTCAACCCATGGTCTTTTCCATCACTTGCTGTACTGCTGAGAGCTGTACAATGGATAAGACTAACAAAAGAATTGATGCCTTTGAACTGTGGTGTTGGATAAGAGCACTGAATATCCCATGAATGGCAAAAAGAACACAAATATGTTTTGGAGATGGTGCAATCAGAATGTTCCTTGAAAGCAAAGATGATAAAGCTCCATCTTAAATGCTTTGGACATGTAGCTAGGTGAGGCTATCCCTTGGAGACATATATTATGTTTGGAAAGCTGGAGGGATAGTAAAAGAGAGGAAGACCTTCAGCCAGATGGATTGACTCAGGGACAATGGGTTCAAGTGTGTCAGGGACTGTGAGGATGGTTCAGAATAGGTCATTATGGGAAGCCGAACTTTATGCCAAACATTATATGAAAACTCTTGTTCAGGAATTGAAGGAATTACAGGTTTCTGAGTTAGGATTTTTCTTGTGGCAGATCCCAGAAAATGAGCTGTTTGGTTCCTGCAGACAAGAGACAGGTAGGGCCCCCCTACAGAGGGAGTGTTACTTCCTGAGCTAGAGTTCACCCTGAGGTATCAAGGCAATCCTTAAGGGTATACCAAATTCCTGCATTTGCTAACCCCTCCCTCCTGAGTCAGGCAGAAGGTTTTCAATAGAAAGAGCTTGGCTTCATTTGCATTGAATTCTCTTTGTGATTTACTTCCAGATAATTTTCAATAAAGATGCAGAGAAGCTTGGCTCGGGGTCTTCAGTTGAGAACTGCTGGCCCCCAGTTTTATGCTCTCTGCTCTATCTCATTCCTGCCTGTTTATCTCATTATTAATAATTATAAAATTATTCCATCATTTGGGACCCTTGGTCTGCAACAGGTCATGGTTCAGAACATAGTTCATAGGCTCATTATGGGTTGTTCTCGACTCCACTACAACTAATAACAAGAAGTATGGTCTGTGAGATATCAACAGATTTTGGACCCAGAGCAGTAAGAATGGGGTTGAGATGAGTAGAAAGAGGTGAGAGAGCACAGGGGACATGTCAGACCTCATGAGAATTGCTTTTGTGCTGTGCATGTTGTGGAAGGGGACATTTCACCTATGTGGTATTTGTAGAGGTCAGATATAATGTGCTCATGCAGCCTTTATGATTTTAAACACAAGTCAAAGTCCCACATCATTTTCACCACACAATTGCAATGTGAAGCCAACAACAAAGAAAGAGAAATTTTATTTGAAAGATACGGTTTATTTGTATGTGGTTTTTCTTATAAAATGTTTTGTTGTTGTTGTTATGTGCTGTTGAGTCATTTGCAACTCATAGCGACCCTATGTACAACAGCCCTAAACCCTGCTCTATCCTGTGCCAATCACACTGCCTCTGACACACCCATTCCGATTACCCCAGTCACTGAATTAATCCATCTCATAGAGGGTCTTCCCCTCTTGTGCCATCCCTCCACCCTCCAAAGCATGATGTCCCTCTCCAAGGACCTGTCCCTCCTTGCAACATGCCCAAAGTATGTCAGAAGAAGCCCCAGAATCCTTGCCTCCAAGGAGTTGCTTGGTTTAACCCTCTCCAGGATGAATCTGTTGGTTTTCTTGGCAGTCCATGGTACATTCAATACTCTTCTCCAGCACCACAGCTCAAAGGCATCAATTTTCCTTCTGTCCTCCCTAGTCATTGTCCAACTCTCTGATGCATAACAAGCGATTGCAAATACCATGGCCTGTATCAGGCGCACCTTAGTCTCCAGAGAGACACCGTAGCTCTTGAGAGGTCATTAACAGCAGATTTTCCTATCGCAATACGTATTTTGATCTCCTGATTGCTGGTGCCAAGTGTGTTGACCATGGAGCCAAGCAAACTAAAGCTGTGTACAATCTCAATCTCTTCGCCATCCATCCTGATGCTACTGATTGGTCCAGTGGTGAGAATCTTTGTCTTCTTGACACTGAGCCTCGGTCCATATTGAAGGCTGCAGTCCTTGACCCTCTGCAGCAAGTGCATGAGGTCCTCCTTGGTTTTCAGCAAGCAGGGTTGTGTCATCTGCATAACGCAGATTGTTAGAGTGTGAAAATTTAAATGTGATTCACACAACTATTCTAATATTATGGGTTTTTTTTTTTCTGAAAGCAACAATAACAATGTACAGCCATCAAATTGGAACTGAGTCAGAGATGACTCTCCACTGGGTTCCAAGGCTGTGAATCGCGTGGGGGAGAGATGACCCCATCTTTCTCTGGAGGAGTCTTGATTTGAACCCCCAGAGAGAAGTGGTGACTTCTTATGAGCTGTAGCAACAGAGTTCTAGCAGTGCTGAAAAAATAGAGAGGGGGTGGGGGAAAAAGAATCAGAAAAGTGGTGAGAAGAATTAAAGGCTGGTGGTGGTTCCATGACAGACTTCTTGCCTCTTACGCAGGAGATCAAGATCTGAATCCTGGTCAATGCACCTTAACTGGAGTCATCACTCATTTGTCAATGTAAGCTTACTAGTAGCCACAATGCTGAATAGGTTTCAGCAGAGCCGGCAGACTAGAAAGAAAGGCCTGGCGATATGTTTCTGATAACAAGCCCATGAAATCCTGTGAATCACAGAGTTACAATCCCATTTTGCAAGAGATGACTAAGTTATTATTTAAACTACTTCTACTTGCCTCCTGTATCATCCTTTAATCAGAGGTTAATCTCTCCTAGATTATTTTCACCTGGGTATAACCTGCATTGATCTTAGTTTTGCTTCTTTCCCTCTGTTTTCATATCTAACAAAATCCATTTCTGATAAGCAGGGTTGTTGTTGCTGTTGTTTTTTCTCCTTCCCTTTTTATACAACTAAGAAGGCCTTACCAGCCTGCTTTCATTGCATGAGGTTCCTGTTCATAGAGGTATTCTGATCCTTTGAGCGCTGGTCACCTTAGAATCCATGTCAAAGAGATGACTTACTTGTGCTGAGTCTTCTTTTTGGGGGGAAAGGGCAGTTGTTAGAGCACACAGAAATAGTTGTCTTGTGACACAGTCCTTGAGGCCCCATTGGCTGCCTCTGTGGCAAAGTTTATTTATTCTATGGTTTCATCTGGAATACCTACAGGGCCCTTAGCTTTTCTGACAAATGACTTACAGATGCTTATTTGGTCTGTCCCAGAAGTGCAGAAATGAGAATGTCCCTAGAGGAAGCCCCCAGTCACTGGTGACTGAGAGTTAGAGAATAAATGTTTCTACCTTGTGAAACTTCCGAGGTGATTCTGAACCATTGCTGAGAAGGCTCCCAGGGAAATACAGCTCCATGTTTCTACCAATTCCCCTCCTTTTTGCCTAATTGATTGTGCTTTGAAAAATTATTTTTATTTTATATAGGTTTGCATACAAAATTAGTATGTATCATGTTTTTTTAATGTACATTTTATTTTACACATTCTTCTATTCATATTGTGTTTTATAAAATTAATCACCATTGATCCATGCCCACCATTACTTGTTTTTTGTTTGTTTTCTAAATTGCTTTCAAATAAAATGTGCACCCAAACTCTTATCTTAGATTTTACTCTCAAGGAAACCCATAAATAAAATAATCATTAGCTTAAAATGAATTAATGACTGCATGAGACTGTCATGGAAATTCTACAAGTATGGACAGAAAGAATATCTCAGTAAATGATCTGTATGGAGAAATTTAATAATGTGGGCAGACACTGAGTACACTTGGTGGACACTTTATTTCATATATTCAGAGCATCTATCTCCCTGTGAGATATACCCTCTTTCCTTCAGGTATCTGGGAAAATGGTAAGCATTAGATAACCTGTAACACAGAACATGGGCAAAGAGAATCAAGCAGAAATTTAGTCACTATAAGAAATAATATGTTAGGAATAAAGTTCCTATTTTTATTTTAAACCAAGATCAGATTACAGTTAGATTTAAAATATGCATGCCTAGAGGATAAAGAATGGAATCAACACAAGTTAGAAGAAAGGAAGTAATACATATTTTAGCCTCTCTGTGATAAGAGGGTGATTTTTCATCTTAGACCCCAGGGTATCTCTTAGTGCACTAGGAGAGGCAATTCATTAAATGAACCTAAGGTTAATGCACCTTCAAAAGAGAGCAATTTATCTCCTCTTCTTAAATAGGATCAGGCCAAGAGGTTGCATTGGTAGAAAAATTTTATCTTAGAGAGATACCCCTGTAATGATCTTGAGTCCTCTTACTTTCAGCTCGTTCATCCACTGTACTCAAATGAATAATCAATCTGATGGAAGGCACCTGCATTTTCTCCTTAAGGTGAGAATGCTTAACGTCTTTCTTGAAATTAGGGAATACTCATATTCCACTCATTTATTTTACTTCACCTGCTAACTCCTCATGTTTCAGCATGAACAAACTACAGCAGAGTAATTATCACAAATGAAAGAAGTGCTAGTTGAAACGAGTTTAAAAGTCCTTTTTGTTATTCTGGGCCATTGAATTAAAATTGATTCCTAGTTGGACTTTCAGTGGGTTTTCAGAGGCTCTAAATCACATGAGAGAAGATTGCTCATCTTTCTCTTGTAAAGCAGCTGATTGATCCGAACTACGCGCCTTTGGGTTGACAGCGCAATTCCTTTCCTCTAGGCCACCAGAGCAACTTATTTCAGAATAAGGTCAATAGTAGCAGTAACAATATCATAGACGTTGCTGAATTAACTAAATAAAACCAGTGCAACAAATAAAGCTACGGGAGGAAATTTTCATACAAGATCACTGAATACATTTAATTTTTCTTTTGAAAAAAAGGTATTTATTCAATATCTCTATCAAACTATCTTTCTCGCCCTCCCACCTCTGTGTGTGTATGTGTATGCAGATTGTTGTTAGGTGTCATTATGTCATATACAACTCATGTGGGACTCTGTAAGCAACAACATAAACCTTGTTCTGTCCTGTAAAATTCTTACAATCTTCTTCACGTTCATACCCATGCTCAAGATACATTCATATTCTTAACATGCCACACACTGTGCTGGTTATTAGACATAAAACTAATATAAGACAAGATTCTTGCTGTTTAGAATTGTGTCTCTAAAGAGGGAAGTGTCTCTAAAGAGAGATAAGAAGACCTCGCAGTGCAGTCCATAGCTGTTTCACTCATAACCAAAAGAGATGTGAAATAACACTGCACATCTCCACTCAAACGAACCAGAAGTTACTCAGAAGAGAGTTTCCTCTCATCAAGATTTACAACCTTGGAAACTCAATGGAAGGTCATTATTAGTTGAAACTGACTTAGCAGCTGAGAGAAGGGAAGACAGATGTTCAGTGATGTTATTATGAAGGAAGAACTGGATGGAGCAGGCGGTGTGTAAGACAAGTAATTTTCAGACTTAGATCTTGAATTCAAAGCAAGAATGAAGCACAGAACACTATTTTTTTTAAATTGCAAGTGTCTCCTCAATTCTGACTTCACATTAGAACTTTCCAACAGCTTAACAAATGGCAACATCAGGGCTCTCTTTCTAGAGAATTAGGCTCAGCTGGTGTAGGGCCAGGCCTGAGTGATTTGTTTCTTTTTCCATTTTCCTGGAACCTAGAACAATACCTGGAACATAGATGCACCTAATATATATATATATATACTTTCTGACTGAAAAAGTTCATTCCTAATATTGGGAGAAAGAGCTAAAAAGAGGAGCAGATATATGCTTTTAGTTATACCCTGCTTCTTGGCCAGGTTATGTGTATTTGTGGCTGGAAGATGAAGCCCTGAACTCCCTTGCTAAGTCCTCATGTATTTTCCATTTGGAGAAGAGGTTGATGTGATTTAAGATAACATCTCCTTCCCTCCTTGGAATAACCTCTGATGATGATAAAAGTATGAAGGTTAAGCTACAGCTTGCACCACCACACAAAAGGTCACTGTTTTTTTCCAAAGTCTATTATTAGAGAAGAATATCTATTTGATATTTGCCTATGGAAAGGCATTTGATTGTGTGGACCATAACAAATACGGCTAACATTGAGAAGAAAGGAAATCCCAGAACACTTAGTTGTGCTTATGCAAAACCTCTATGTAGACCAAGAGGCTGTTGTGCAGAGCAAGAGAAGAACACTACATGGTTTCAAATTACACCATCAGGGTTGTATCATTTCTCCACTCCTTTTAAGTCTCTATGCTGAACAAAATATTTGAGAAGCTGAGCTCTATTAAGAAAAAATGTAGGATCAGGATCAGAGGAAGACTCATCCACAATCTATGTTATGCTGATGACACAATCTTGCTTGCTGAAAGTGAGGAGGACTTGAAGAGTTTGCTGCCAAGGATCAAAGAATCTAGTATTCAATATGCATTGCATCTCAATGTCAAGAAAACAAAATTTCTCAACACAGGATCTGCAAGCAACATCAAGTTGTTGTTGTTGTTGTTGTTGAGTGCTGTTGGGTCATAGGTCACTCATAGTGACCTTATGAACGAAAGACCTAAACACTTATATAACTTTCATCCTTTCTCCAGGTTCATAGGGTTTCCCAAGCAAACTATTTTGAAAGTGGATGCCACTCTTGCTTCCAAGCTTGTCTTAATTGGGGAGCTCCACCAAACACTGCCCATCATGTGTAACCATTCTCGCATTTGACACATCAGTGTCACAGTGTTCAGCTTTCATAGCAACCACGAGTTACCTCTGTACAGCAAAAGTGGACAGACCAGGGCCATATGACCTAGAAGAATATTTCAGCAAAAATGATTAAAGACAGGCTTGAGGGCCATGGATTAGAGTCACCCACCTTTGGCTTTGTAGCACCATTTTCTGTCCACTAGGCCACCTGGTCTCTCTCTATGCTATTGTTGTTGTTAAGTCTCATAGAGTTGTAGGTGACTCATTGTGACCCTAAGAATGAAAGACCTGGACACTTGTATAACTTTTGTACTTTCTCCAGGTTCATAGGGTTTCAGGAGGCAAGCTATTTCAGAAGTGGACGCCACTCCTGCTTCCAAGCTTGTTTTAATTGGGGAGCTCCACCAAACACTGTCCATCATGGGTAACCATTCGACACATCAGTGTCACAGTGTTCAGCTTCCACAGCAGCCACGATTTACCTCTGTACAGCAAAAGTGGACAGACCAGGCTATACCACCTAGAGGAATGTTTCACACACACAAAAAAAATTAAAAACAGACCTTTATTTAGCCTTTGTCTAAGGCTCAGGGCAGCCCACCCACTTTTGAAGGGCAAAAAAGAATAGTAACTAACACACAACAAAAAGGACCGCAAAAACTTCCCTTGCCTGACAACTACCACCAAGACGAGCCGCCGTCGAGATGCCAGCCCAGTTGAAACTGTTGATGATTTCATCTTACTTGGATTCATAGTCAAAACCTTGTGCCACCAGTTAGGAGATCAGGAGATTTATTTATTGCATTGGGAAAGTCTTTAACCAGGAAGCTCTCCAAATTATTGAGAAGCAATGATGCAAATTTAAGGTAGACCTAATTCAGGCCATGTTGTTTGGTTTGTTTATTTGTTTGTTGTGTGTGTGTGTGTGTGTGTGTGTGTGTGTGTGTTTCCTATTCATTACTATGCTTCAGAACACTGGACAATAAGGCTAACAGAATTGATGTCTTTCAGCTGTGGTGTTGTAGAAGAGTGCCAAACATCCCATGGACTGCCAAAAGAACTAACAGACGTGTCTTGGAGAAGGCGCAGTCAGAGTACTACTTCGAGATAAAAATGACAAAACTTTATCTCACGTATTTGGGGCATGTTGCTAGGAAAGGCTGTTCCTTGGAGAGGGATACCATGGTTGGAAAGGCGGAGGTTCAGCAAAAGAAAGGCATTCCCTCAAACGGAGGGATTGACTGACTGAAACGAGCTCAAGTATATGAGTAATTATAGGATGGCACAGGATTGAACAGGGTTCAAATCTGTTCTTGCAAGGGTCACTGTGTGTGGTTCTCAACTTGACGGCACTTAGTAAAAACAACAACAATATTAGAAGGACACATGTTTTATTGTCAATTGGGGTCATGACGTTGAATATGACTCAGCAACCCTATGAACAGCTGACCTGAATCCTGCCACCTACCTTGTGCTGTCCTTATCATCTCTGACACACTAGAATTCATTGCTGAGGTCACCATGTCAATCTGTGTTTTGGGGAATCTTTCCAAGTATGGTGTCCCCTTCCAAGTATTAGTCTTGTTTAGCTACATATCGAAAATATGAAAGATGAAGCTTTGTCATCTTTGAAGGAATACTCTTTTTCTAAGACATATCTGTTCCTTTGGCAGTCCATGGGATATACAGTACTCTTCTCTAGAATCACAATTCAAACACATCATTTTTTTTCTTCTATCTTATTTATCATCCAGCTCTCTGATGTGTTGTCAGGTGATTGAGAAGATCATGGGCCAAGTTCACCCCAGTCTTCAAACTGGCATCATTCCTCTTCAGCATTTTGGAGAGGTCCCTGACAGTGGATTTGCTCAATTCAATAGAAACCTACAAATCTACTCTATCGCTCAGTATGGAGAGTAAGGTATTTTGTGACAAAAAAAAATAATTCTCAAATCTCAGTGACTAATACAACCAAAGTAAATTACCCCCTCATGTTCAATACAGGTGAGCAAGTGGACTTACTCTTCACAGATACTCAGGGATTAAGATGATGAAGACTCCTACTTGTCTTGTTTTTCATTACTAACTTGCTAAGTTGAATCATGTATTTAGAAGCAGGCAGCTCACATTTACCAGCTGTTACTTGGAAGAAGCATAGGCAATCTCCTCCTCCTGTGTGATTTGCAACCTATGAAAATCCACTGGAGGATCAGCTATGAGGCTGATGTATGTAATCAGTACATACCACAGCAATAACCCAGAAATAAAGCACTCTGTTCACATTTCACTGAACATCAAAGTCATGTGATCATACTGATGCACAATGTCATAAGGTTATGCTGAATCTCAAAAAGGGGAAGGTAAGTACAATCTCATCAAATGACTAACAAATCTTTTGTAGAAAAACTCTAGTCTCACAATGGTTAAGCACTAGGCAGTTCAAAACTGCCAGCTAAATTTCTAGCTATCTGTTCTCCTAAAGATCACATGCAGAAAACCCGATGGGACAATTCTGCTCTGTCCTCCGAAGCCCTTGTAAATTGGAACCAACTCAACAATACTAAATAATAACAGATGGAAAGCTAAAAATATTTGGTAAATAGCACTGATGTCCATGTCATTTATCAACCTAAAAATTCACTTCTTAGAATTTACACCTCCTTAGCTAAATTCTAGTTTACTATCCAACACTGAAGGTAATAAACTTCAAAAAAATTTTTGCTAGATTAAGTTCTTACTGTGTTTGAGGGGAAAAAAATACAATTTTCCAAATAAATTTGCCACGTGGATTTCAAATTCAAAATATCCCCATTGCCTTAGGAAGTCTGTCTTAAGACTGTCTTGCCTAGTGGTGGCAAGAAGCTGCACTGCAATCCCAGAGGTGCGCAGTTCAAATCTACCAGATGCTCTGATGGAGGAGGGACACTCTCCTCCTGTACCAGTCAGATCCGATTTGACGGTAAACGCACACAAAAATAATTAAAAAAGAAAGAATGAAGTCATTATCATAGATGGACAACTTATTTGAAGAACTTCACATCAATCATTATGAATTTTCAACACCTACATCTCAAGACATAATCTTATAATTTGGGCTTTCAATTATTAAAGTACTTCTTTGAAAATTATGAAGAGAATAATCTGGGCTATTGCACAAAGAGATGATTGCTGCCTTGACAAATCATCAGAATGTGGTGGGGACTGCCAGAACAATAAACAGAAGGGTTTTCTAAATCTAAATCTAAACCTTATCAAAATAAATTACTAATTGTCCCTCAGGCTGTCAAATATAATCAAATATGTCTTCAAGAAGGTGGAACTAGGGTGCTTTTGGAAACAAGGATAATGAAACTACATAATGCATGCTTTGGGCATGTTGTTAGTTGGGGGAAAGTCTTGGAAAAGGACATTAGGCTTGGAAAGGTAAACGGTCATTAAAGAAGAAGGAGAACTTTCAGTGAGATAGATTGACACAGTAGCTGCAATAGTGGGTTTAAGTATAGCAGAGATGATAAGATGGCATAGGATACGGCAGGGTTCAGGTCCGCTGTCCATAGGGTCACTAAGTTACAGTCCACATGATGGCACCTAACAGCAACAGATACACTAACCAGGCCAGTCTTTGGTGATATGGAGCCTATTCTTGGAATGCATGCTTTTGTGCATATTTTATATTGTTATGTCAGTAGATAACTGTTTTCCATTTGAGTCTGCTATTGATTTCATTGCTGGCACTTCAAATAGAGAAAGAGAGTTTAGCTTTGATGGCTTTGATAAAGAGATGCGTTGCTCATCACTCATTTAATTCTATGCCTAGAGAATAAAAGGACAGTGTTACATTTTAAAGCAGAAGTCATCTTAACCAGTTAGCTCACATCAAATTGAGGAAGATAAATCTCAAATAGTTCATAATGGAGGGGAAAAAATGAGGCTTTTATGTCATAAACAACAAGTAAAGAAGTCCAAATACCCAGTGTTTCACTATTGAATGTATTTCTTATACAGTGATGTGCTAGATGCAAATACCACAATCAAGTTTCTGAAAGTATGAGTTGTCATGACAGTGGGAAAAGAATATGAGGAAAGTTGGGAAAAATTAAGGATATGAGAAGAATTGAAAGAAAAGGGGGGAGGGGAATCATTCTCCCTTGTTATATAATAAGAGCCAAACATCAAACAATCAGTTTCTGAGAACACAGAACAAATTACTTACTTGTGGATAATTATGAGACAAATGAACCAATAGGCCCAGAGATTATGATAAACCTTTAAAGGAGAAATACAATTAATGATGATGATAAAATGCAAAGTATTTGTAATAATTATTAGAATATATCTGTCTGCAGAGAGCCCAGTCTTGAATGTTCCTTTTCAGGAAAAAAAAAATCATCCTAGTTGAATCTAGGCACCGGAGGAAAAGGCATGTAATTTCCTAAGTAGACTGCATGTCCATGGGAAATTGACGGTTTATAATTGTGAGGTCCTTAAAGGTCCATGTAAATAGCTAGAAATAGCCGGCTACAGCGACTGACAGTTATCTTATTTCACAGCAATCTTAAGTACTGGATGTGTATACATGTTTCTTTTTACCTTGGCCAAATTTTAACTTATTCATAACAGAGCTGTTGGTGAAGAAATTATCTAAATAACTGAAAATATTAGTTATGTTGTGACATTAATTCACTTTTTATTTTTTGCTTAATGAGTTCAAGTTTTGTATGAACTTACAGCTTTTGATAGAAAATACGTGTTCAACTAAATGATGAAAACATCATTTCACAGATAGAACCAGAGAAGATCAAGATCTAAAATCCAGTTTACTGCACACCTAAGCAGCCTTTTAATTCTAGTTCACCTGTTAATAGACTTGTCACCTGAAACAGGGGGTTTTGACCTTCATTTGTACCATTATTCTATTTTGCAAACTGGAGAGGTTATGAATCCTTCTCATAGTAATGTTTTTAAGGGAATAAAAAAACTATATATATACAGTCACTGCGTGACTCTACCTTGTTGAGGGTCTTCCTCTCTGTCTCTCTTATATTACCTTTGCCAGCATAATGTCTTTTTTTCAAGTACAGATCCTTCCTGACGACATGCGTCAAGTTAAGAGACAGAGTTTCACCATCCTTGGCTCGAAGGAGCACCCTGATTGTACTTCCGTCAGGACAGATTTGTTTATTCGTTGGGCAGTCCATGAGATAATCAGTACTATTCTCCAGTGCTATGATTCAACTACGTCAATTCTTCTTCTGCCATCCTTATTCGTTTTCCTCCTTTCAGATGTATTGGAAATAATTGCAAAGACCATGACCTGGGTCAGGAACACTTTTATCTTTAAACAGACACAGGAGCCCATCTTTCTCCCACAATACTTATTTATGAAGGCAGAAACTCAACTCCTTGCTGTTGAACCATAAACTAACCCTTATTTAGGTTTCCAAGACTGTAAAATAAACAGCAAGAGATTGCCAATTTTTCTCTCTCAGAGCTGCCCATGGATTTGAACTGACAGAGGCACAGCCTTCAGATTAGCAGCTGAACTCCCCCATATGTCACTATTTAAACATACTCATAGGATGAAGAGAGTAGAGTTCAGATCGGTGACGAGTAAAGTTGTTTGGAGTCTGAAGATAATTGAATGAAAAATGTTTAAGGGTTGTTATGTTGTTGTTATTTGCCGTCGAGTTGCCTGCGACTCATAGCGACCCTATGTACAACAGCCCTAAACTCCGCTCTGTCCTATGCCAATCACACTGTCTCTGACACTCCTATCCCAATTATCCCAGTCACTGAATCAATCCACCTCATAGAGGACCTTCCTCTCCTGCACTGTCCCACCACCCTCCCAAGCATGATGTCACCTCTCTAAGGACCGGTCTCTCCTGACAACATGTCCAAAGTATGTTAGACGGAGCCTCAGAATCCTTGCCTCCAAGAAGCCACCCGGTTTAACCCTTTCCAGGACAAACCTGTTTGTTTTCCTAGCAGTCCATGGTATTCTCAATACTCTTCTCCAGCACCACAGCTCAAAGGCATCAATACTCCTTCTATTCTCCTTGGTCATTGTCCAAATCTCAGATGCATAACAGGTGATTGCGAAGACCATGGCCTGTATGAGACGCACCTTAGTCTCCAGAGAGACACCACTGCTCTTCAGCACTTTGGAGAGCTCCCTAACAGCAGACTTTCCCATGGCAATGCGCCTTTTAATTTCCTGGCTGCTGGTGCCAAGACTGTTGACTATGGAGCCAAGCAAACTAAAGCTGTGTACAATCTCAATCTCTTCACCATCCATCCTGATGCTGCCGATTGGTCCAGTGGTGAGAATCTTTGTCTTCTTGACATTGAGCCTCAATCCATATTGTAGGCTGCAGTCCTTGACACTCTGCAGCAGGCACTTTAGGTCCTCCTCAGTTTCAGCAAGCAGGGTTGTGTCATCCGCATAACACAGATTGTTGATAAATCATCCACCAATCTTGACCCCACATTTCTCCTCTTAGAGCCCAGCCTCCTGGATAATCTGTTCTGCATAAAGGTTGAAAAGGTATGGAGATAGGATGCATCCCTGGCGTACGCCCTTCCCAATTTTGAACCATGCAGTGTTCCCTTGCTCTGTTCTGATGACTGCCTCCTGGTCCAAGTATAAGTTTCGCATTAGAATGATCAAGTGTTCTGGAATTCCCATCCCCTCAGAGTCAGCCACAGTTTGTTATGATCTACACAGTCAAATGCCTTTGCATAGTCAATGAAACACAGATAGACATTCCTCTGGTATCCCCTGCTTTCAGCCAAGATCCATCTAACATCAGCTACAATATCTCTAGTACCACGACCCCTACTGAAACCAGCCTGGACTTCTGGTAGTTCTCTGTTGATGTGCTGTTCCAGTCGTTTTTGGATAATCTTCAGTAAAATCTTGCTTGCATGTGAAATCAGTGAGGTTGTTCTGTAGTTTTCACATTCTGTTGGGTCACCTTTCTTTGGGATAGGAACAAATATCGATCTCTTCCAGTCAGTTGGCCAAGTGATTGTTCTCCAGATTTCTTGGCACAACTTGGTGAGCACGTCCAGGGCAGCATCTGTTAGCTGAAATATGTCAATTGGTATACCATCAATTACTGGAGCCTTATTTTTTGCCATTTACTTCAAAGCAGCCTGAACTTCTTCTTTCATCACCATAGGCTCTTGCTCTTATGTTGTTTCATGAAATTCTTCTGTGTCTTCCAATTCCTTTCGATACAGTGACTCAGTATATTCCTTCCATCTTCTTTTAATACTTCCTGGATCATTTAACATTCTGCCGAAAGCATCCTTGATCATAGCAACTCGAGGTTTGAATTTGTTCTTCAGTTCCCTGAGCTTAAGATATGCTGAGCGAGTTCGGCCCTTTTGATTTTCTGACTCCAACTCCTTGCACATTTCATTGTAATATTTTGCTTTGTCATCCTGTGCTGCCTTTTGAAATCTTCTATTCAACTCTTTAGTATCTTGAATTCTTCCCTGTGCTTTGGTTTCTCTGTGCTCCAGTGCAATTTTCAGAGTCTCTTCTGACATCCATTTTGGTCTTTTCTTCCTCTTCTGTCTTTGTAATGACTGTTTGCACTCTTCCTGGATGATACCCTTGATATCCTCCCACAACTCATCTGGCCTTCGTTCATTAGTGTTCAAAGCCTCAAATCTGTTCCTGAGATGGTTCTGAAATTCAGGTGGGATAGACTCAAAGTCATATTTTGTTTAAGGGTAGGTGTGTAGAAATGGTCGTTGTTCTGTTTTTTAATTAGTTGCGAGGGTGGAAGGAAAGATCAGTGGCACAATTAGTCACAAATCTGGGAGGAATGGTAAGTCATACACGCAAGTAGCTCCAGAGAAGAATGTGAAGCAATACATCATCTAGGTCCAGACTGAACAGACTGAGTCTAAGGGGCTCCAGAAGGAAGGGGAAAAAATGAACGCACTGTCTCAGCATGCACAGCTTGAAAGGGAGTTTTTGGGTAAAGGTCTCATTGTCCTTGGTTTACAGTCACTTACCACAGATCTGCGCACACACACACACACACACACACACACACACACACAGACTTTTGATACTATAAGTGTTTCCAAATTTTGTTTCTAGGCTGACAAACAAGGGATCATTTCTCATGAATGAGTGATATATTCCTAAACCTTTTTCCCCAAATTACTAACAGAAGTTGAATGGCCACTTTGAAAAATTAGTGATAAATATTGGAACTTCATTTCCTTCTGGTATTGGTACTAGAACAAGTTTCATTTAGCAAACAACAGATTCTTGACTCTGAACTACACATGAAAATGACATATGATTCATACTTTAGAAACTGACATATCTTTTGCCTCTAATATCTGTAAAAACAAGGGAGAGTGGGGTTGCCTAACTTAAATTCATTATAAGGGTACTTAAGTAATTACACTTATAACAAAATTGCATGATAAATTTAATATATTACGGCTTTCTTTAAATAATTTCTGAGTGAGCAATGACAATATTACCCAAAATATAATTGCCTGAGACCTAATCTGATCTACATTAGTCCAGTTAACAGAAACAACATGTTCCTTAAATGTAATCAACACTTGTATTACATGGGAAACTAAAACTAAATGTGAATTATTTTTAAGATTATCTACTTAGGCATCATAGAAAAAATCATGATAGAAAATGTGGTCAAAGATAAAAGATTGCAAGAGGAAGTTATATTACCAACCTAAGTTACTAAAACTTAGTTATTAAAGACTGTTGAAGCTTATTTTTCTTCTTCAAGATGAGTCAGTGTTTATATCTGTTATCAAGAACTCATTAATTCATCAATTTGACACATGTTTATGTCCTCCTTCCAATGGTAGCGTGAATCTGTTTTCTCAAAGATTCTACAGTGCATTAGTAAGATATGCACACAAACAACCATTTGTCACGTTCCACAGGGTAAAAGAATTACTTCAACTCTGTCCCTATTGTACTTAGAAGTTTATTAGAGCCGCATCACTTTACTTTGTCCTTGTATAGATATGTTTCCCTACTGACGTATCAGCTCCCGGTAGATATGGAACTATTTTATTTTTTTTTTACTTTTTTAATTAATTTTAATGAAAATTTACAGAGTCTTAGGGTTTCCAGACATTCATTGTTGCACTTTTCTCCCTGGCCACCCCTTCACCCTCAATTCACTCTTCTCCTTGGAAAAAAAAATCTCTTTCATTGTTGTGCAATCCCTCCCCCTTAAGTTCACTCCACTATTCAGCCTTCACTCTGGACTTCTGTAATGACAAGAATACCCATTCATATATCCCTTTTAAACAGTTCTCTCCCTCATCTGTTTCAATACAACATACATCATTCCTGTACTGGGAATATACTCTAAAGAAACCATAACTTCCACCCAAGCAGAGAGATGCACACCCATGTTTACTGCGGCTTTGTTCACAATAGCAAAGAGCTAGAAACAACCCAAGTGCCCATCAACAAATGAATGGATAGAGAAGCTCTGGCATATTCACACAATGAAATACTATGCAGCATTGAAAAACAAGGACCTCATGAAATTATGCAAAATGGATGACCCTGAAGGACATTATGCTGAGTGAAATATCTCAGTCACAAAAGGACAAATATTGCATAGGGCCACTGTTGTAAAATGAGACTGACACCAGGGTTGAGGGAAGACAGAAAAGGAGGAGAGGAATGATGTATATTGTATTGAAACTGATGAGGGAGAGAACTGTTTAAAAGGGATATATGAATCTGTGTTCTGTCACTGTGCCGGTACCACGCTGTTTTCTTCAACACAGTAAAAAGTATATACACAAACTTGAGAGCCAACATTGTTCTCAATAGAGAGAGATTAAAGGTATTCCCCATTGAGAATAGCAACTAGGCAAGGATGCCCACTATCACCTCTACTATTCAATATTGTATTGGAAGTCTTCTTGTTGTTGTTGTTGTTGTTACGTGCCATCAAGTCATTTGCGACTCATAGTGACCCTATGTACAAGAGCCCTAAACGCCGTTCTATCCTGTGCCAAACTCACTGTCTCAAATGCATTCATTTCCACCACTCCACTCACAGAATCGATCCATCTCATCGAGGGTCTTCTTCTCCTGCACTGTCCCTCCACTCTCCCAAACATGATGCCCCTCTCCAAAGACCAGTCCCTCTTTGCAACATGCTCAAAGTATGTCAGATGAAGCTTCAGAATCCTTGACTCCAGGGAACATTCTGGCTTCACCCTCTCCAGGACAAACTTGTTTGTTCTCCTAGCAATCCATGGTATAATCAACACTCTTCTCCAGCACCACAACTCAAAGGCATCAATTCTCTTTCTATCACCCCCATTCACTGTCCAACCGTCTGATGCATAGCACCTAATTGCAAAGATTGTAGTTTGGATCAGGTGCACCTTAGTCTCTGGCCTGACATTGTTGCACTTCAGTATTCTTGAGAGATCCCTCCCAGCTGACTTTCCCAATGCAATTCATCTCCTGATTTCCTGGCTGCTGTTACCATGAGTGTTGACTGAGGAGGCGAGTAAACTAAAACTGTTAACTATCTCAAACTCTTCACCATTCATACTGATGCTGCCATTTGGCCTAGTCGTGAGAATCTTTGTTTTCTTGATATTGAGCTTCAATCCGTATTGAAGGCTGCAGTCCTTGACCTTCTGCAGCAAGTGCTTCAGGTCCTCCTCAGTTTCAGCAAGCAGGGTTGTGTCATCTGCATAACGCAGATTGTTGAAGATTTTTCCACCAATCCTGATGCCACATTCCTCCTCGTACAGCCCAGAGTCTCAGATGATCTGTTCTGCATACAGATTGAAAAGGTATGGAGACAAAATACATCCCTGATGGACCCCTTTCTTGATTTTGAACCATCCTGTGTCTCCCTGCTCTGTTCTGACAACTGCCTCCTGCTCCAAGTACGGGTTTCACATTAGCACAATCGAATGTTTTAGAGGAAATAACAGGTAAGAGATAGCCAAACTGGCAAAGAGGAGGTAAAATTATCTCTCTATGCAGATGATATGATAGTTTACTTAGAAAACGCTAAAGACTCAGCAAGAAAACTACTGGACATAGTTGACCAATTCAGCAGAGTAGCAGGATATAAGATCAACATACAAAAATCAATTGGATTTCTCTATAGTGACAAAGAATACACAGAACTGGAGCTGAGAAAAACAAATACTCTTCACAATAGCTAATCACAAGATTAAATCCTTAGGAGTAGACCTAACCAGAAGCACAAAGGATCTGTTAAAAGAAAATTAAAAAACAAAGAAAAGAAAATTACAACAAACAAAAAGAGAACTGGAGAAGTGGAAGAATATCCCTTGCTCGTGGATAGGAAGACTCAATATTGTGAAAATGACGATACTACCAGAGGCAATTTACACATTACATGCAATTCCAATACAAATACCAATTTCATACTTCAAAAGATGGAAAAGACAATCTCAAATTTCATTTGGAGTGGAAAGAGGCCCAGAATAAGCCAAGCACTCCTTAAAAAGACAAACAAGGTCGGAGGCATCTCACTCTCTGATTTCAAATCCTACTACACTGCCGTGGTGGTAGTATTTCATTATTGTATTCTCAGAGTCTGATGTATGATTAACAAGTATATTCTAAACACACATTCATTGACGGAAGGTACAAAATTATTTTTCATTAGTGTTAATGGTGAGTATACATACTTAAATTTGCTGTTAATCTGATCCTTGAAAATATGATACTATATTTCTGGGAATCAGGAAAACTCTGTTTCCCAGAATTACTTGCATCTCAATGGGATCAAAAGCCTTATTCCAGGACAAAGGGAACAAAAGCTAGGAGGGTCACTCTCAGGGTGACAAATATCCCACTTGATCTCTCACATTATTTCTCTTTTAGCCAGGTGTAAGGGGATCTCTGAGATGGTTAGACTCATATATTGCATGGAACTTAAGTCCTTGAGATTATTGCTTGCTCGAGAGCCACCCAGCTTTTACATAGTTAGAAAGAAACTACGGTTAGGTCACTGCACTTTTTCAGTTGTGCCACAGCTGTGAGCCAATTCTGACAGATACAATGGCTTTAGTATTGATGGGTAGAAAGGACAGGAAGGTTGGTAAAGAAGGAATACAAGTTAGAGCCACAAAGATAATGGAGAAAGAGTTACATTCCATAATTACCCTCCGGTCTTTTGGTTTACTTTCAAAGTCAGAATATCTTAAACAGAGATAATAAGCATATGGGGCAAATATGCTTATTAAAAATATTTTGTTTGTCCCAGGGAATGTTGATACATCAAACATTATAAAAGTTGAATTTTTTGGTTGCCAATAATTTATTCCTTTATATTTTCTTTTTAAAGAATTTTCTCTGGAAAAATCAATAGCCCTGACTGTTTCAGACTGATTAACCCTTTGTCCCTTTAAATAGTACCTGGACCATCTGGTGTTCTAGGGGACATTCCGCTCAGTCCCTGCTCCTCAACCCAAATTATGTTATACTTCTCCAGCAAAGTGTCTAGGTTGCCATCTCTCCCTTTAAGGCATATAGGACCACATGCTAATTTTATTTTTAATCCCCATGTTAGTTTAACTTGCTGGTATCAGCTTCAGAGGAAGATAATAAAGGGTGTTTGCTCAGGATGTGATGAGGAACACCAAAATCCTATTACTAAGGAAACTGCCCACTATTTGCCCCTATAGTAATATAGCCATTTGCAATGACTATTAGATAATTTGACTCTCTCTCCTTTTCATTTCTAGAAGATAATAATTTCAGAAAGGATACTTTTTTGAGGAATATTCTAGAATTGTGGAGGTTGGCAGAAAAATAATTTAAGAAAATGACATAGAAAAAGTGAGGAGAAATAAAAACACTTGCTACAGAAAATCAAAGACTAGCCTTCACTAGGGATCACACCTCAACATCAAGAAAACAAAATTCCTTACCATTGGACCAATAGAAAGTACCATGATATAGAAAAGATTGAAGTTGTGAACAATTTTGTCTTGCTTGGATTCACAATCAACACCCCTGGTTCCAAAGACATATTGCATTGAGAAAATCTGCTGACAGCCACCTCTCCTATGTGCTAAAGAGCAATAATGTAACTTTAAAAACCAAGGTGCATCTGATCCAAGCCATAATCTTTTACATTACTTGCTATGCACCTGAAAGTGTGAAAATAAATAAAGATAACCAAGGAAGAATCAATGCTTTTGAGTTGTGATTTTGGAGAAGGGCACTGAAGATCTCATGGAATAGCAAAAGAACAAACAAGTCTATAACTAGAGGAAGTACAAGCAGAATGCTGCTTGGAGGCAAAAAATGGTGAAACTCTCATATATTTTGGGCTGGTTAGGTGGGGCCAGTCCTTGGAAAAGGACAGCATTCTTGGAAAGATGCACAGTGTGCATAAGAGAAAAAGACCGTCAACAAGATGGATTGGCATATTTACTGTATCAATGGGCTCAAGTATATCAGAGATGAGGAGCATAGTGAAAGATAGGGCAGGGTTTACATCTATTGTTCATAAAGTCACTAAAAGTTGAAGTTGACTCAATGACACATAACAACAACAATATCTTGACATCAGAAAGTAGATTGGACCATTCTCATGTAACTGAGACATGGTGATTATAATTACTGTGACTCAAAGAAAATAAATGTCAAAGTATTGAGACTGTCTTTTTCATGTACTGCATAGAGACCTTTCTATGTGGTACCCTTCAAGGCAAGAAATGCAACAAAGCACCTTTATATAGATAGTGGCAGAAATGAGCATGAGAGAAAAGTATGCAGTTTATTTAAAACATAATTATACTTTTGCAAAAACATGAAGAACAATAAAGCTTCCAGTTGAAAAGAACATTGACCATGTAATCCATTATGCTGTTTTAATTTTTACTTTTTGTTGCAGATACCTCGCTAAATGTGTTTATGTAAATCAGACCAATGAGGGCATAGTCATGTTTAGAAAACAGTCTTAAAATTCACTCTTCCTAAAGGTAGAATCTGACTTCTATCTAGCTCCAGGCCAGGGACTTAGTGAACGAATGAATGAATGAGTGAATAAATGAATGCCTCATGAGTGAATACATTTTTAAAATATATTAAGCAGATCACCCCAGCTGTCTCTAGTTTTTCCCCCAAGTGAAAGCCAGGAAATCTCTTAAAAAATATTGATCATAAGAGACCTGCCTAAGGGAACACACCTGCATGCCTCTAAGCTATAAATTATGCTGAGTGCCAGGAAAGATAAATTTCCTTGCTCATTGATATAAATTATTCTTTCCTCATTAAGGCCTAATGAGCCAAGATTAGGGAAACCTAGATTCAGGGTCTTCCACCTCAGGAAAAATCAATTAAATTTCCTATGCTTTAACTTATGTCCTGTTTAGCTGATTCCCATACATTCCCTGAACATTTTCCCAACCACTTCTATTCACAGCTAATCAGGTTTAAAATGTAAGAAAGAAACTGAAAAAAAAAGTGCATTGGAGATTAGAGTCAAGTGACACTAAATTAAGTAACTCCATCACCAAAAAAATCCATTTATTTTTTTATTCTCTCAACTTCTACCCTCTTCACCCATACCACCCACTGTTCATTTTGACTCTTAGCAATACTACAGGGCAGAGTGAAACTGTTCCAAACAGCTTCCAAGGAGATAAGCCTTTAAAGGAGTCAATTGCCTCACCTTTCTCATACAAAGAATCTGGTGGGTTCAAACCATGAAACTGTTTGTTTGTTGTTGTTGTTAGGTGCCATCAAGTTTAGCACGACTCATAATAACCCTTTTGAACCCTGTTTTATCTCATGCCATCTTAACACTTCGTGACATACAAGAGCCTATAGCAGCAGTCACCAAATCAAGCCACCTGGTCAAGTGTCTTTCACTCTTTTGTCCACCCTCCACCTTTTGCAACATTTTGTCTTTCTCCAAGGAATAGCACCTCCTAGCCACATATCCAAAGTATGTGAGGCAAAGGCTCATCTTTCTTGCCTCCAAAGAGCTCTCCAGCTGCACTATCTTCAAAACATATCTGTTCATTCTCCTGGCCATCTGTAGTATGTTCAGTGCTCTTCTCCAACACCACAACTCAAAGGTGTCAATTCTTTCCTTGTCATCCATATTAGATGACATGTTCAGATCTTGGATGCATATCTAGTAATCGGAAAGATTATGGCCTGAATTAGACGCACCTTAATCTTCAAACTGACATCACTACTTCCCAATAATTTGGAAAGCTTCCAAACTGCAGATTTCCCCAGTGCAGTGTGTTTTCTTATTTCCTGACTGCTTGTACCAAGGGTGTTAATTGTGGATCCAGGTAAAATGAAGTTGTTGTCACTTTCAATCTCTTCATCCAGCAAGATGTTGCCTATAAGTCCAGTGGTAAGAATCACTGTTTTCCTGCATTGAGAGATGCAGTCCATAATGAAGGCTGAATTCCTTCATTTTCCACAACAAGTGCTTCAAGTCCTCCTCACTTTCAGCAAGCATGTGGCAATCTGAATAAAGCTGGTTATTCATCAGTCTCCGTCCAATCCTGAAGCCACATTCCTCTTCAGAGAATCCAGCATCTTGGATAATTTGCTCAGCATATTGATTGAACAGGTGTGGAGGTAGAATACTACCCTTACGTACTCCCTTCCCAATTCCAAACCATGCAGTGCTTCCGTGCTCCGTTCACATGCCTCTGATGCAGGTATAAATCCCATGTGGGCACAATCAAGCATTCTAGGATTCCCATTCCACTCAATGTCAGCCACAACTTTTCATAATCCACACATTCAAATGTCTTTGCTTAGTCAACAAAGCACATATAGACATTCTTCTAGTATTTCTTACTTTCATACAGGATCCATGTGACATCAGTAATGATATTACTGGTGCCATGACCTCTTCTAAATCCTGCTTGAACTTCTGGAAGTTCCTTATACATGTACTGTTCCAGACTGTTTTTAAATGATCTTTAGCAGTATCTTGCTTGCATGTGATATCAGTTATATTGTTTAATAATTTCCACATTCAGCTGGATCATCTTTCTAGGGAACGGGAACCAATATGGACCTCCCCCAATCTGTTGGCCCGACAGACGTTCTCCAGATTTCCTGGCGTAGACTGGTGAGTGCATCCAAGGCTCCATCTGTTAATTGAAACAAGTCAATTGGTATCCCATAGGTTCCTGGGGCCCTATTTTTTGCCAATGCCTTCAACGCAGTTTCGACTTCTTCCTTCATTACCATTGACTCCAGCTCATATGATACTTCCTGAAATTTTTCAGTGTCAATCACCTCTCTCTGGTACAGTGATTCTGTGTAATCCCTCCATCTACTTTTGATGCTTTCTGATTTTCTGATTCAATATATTGTCCATAGCACCTTTCAATATTGTGACACAAGGTTTAAATATGTTTTTCAGTTCTTTCAATTGAAAAGTGCAGATGATTTCTTCCTTTTTTAATCTTCCATTTCAGCTCTCTACACATTCTGTTGTAACACTCTGCTTTGTCTTCCCGGGCTGCCCTTTGAAATCATCAAATATGAACCTTTTTGCTAGCAGTCCAACACTTAACTCACTATTCTCCCAAGGGTCCTTTCTTCCCTCCACTCAATAAATTTAAAATATATGATGTATATTATAGGAAAGAAGTTTAGGAAAGATGGGCATTTTCAGCCAAACCAAACAGAAATGATAAAAATTGGGTGTAAAATTTCTTTTGTTTGGGGTGTTCATGTCAGAGTTTGTCCTCTTTATACTCTAAAATAATGATACACTCAATTCTACATTTGAAATAAAGTAAATAGTCTTGTACTCAAGGAAGGTAGTATAATCCTTTTATTGTTTTAAATAAGTTATTTATGTCATAATAATACATAGATCCTTAAGAAGAGGAAATGCACCTTGAGCAGAGAACTCACTGGATTTAGGAAGTCATAACTTTGAGGAAAGCAAATAATCTGTCTCTAAGATATAATTAACCGCAAACAGAAACTCATCATTTCCAAGAGAAAGCATTTGAGCTCTCTTTTTGTATCACTGGGGTCATCACTCTGGTGCACAACAAAGGAGGGACACAGTGAGATATATGAAGATGCAGGCCAATGGAAAAGAGAGTGTCACAGAACCTCAGTGTGAATATATACATTAAAAAAATACATTTTGTAGAAGCAACTAAAACAAATTAAACTATTTACATGCTATTCTAAAAATAAGACTAATTCGAGTTGTCAACTCATCGACAAGAGGATATCTTATACAATGCACATGAGGAAAGAAAACAAACATTGCTTGACATACAAAGATGTGACTCCTGTCCTAACACACCACTGTGGCCTTTGGGAAGAAATTTAGAGCCTCGGGTAAGAACGGTGACAGTGTCCATCCGGAGTAATAAACATGCTCCTTCCCCTCTCCTTGGCACTCTTAGTTCTGGTATTTTCAGGGATCATTTCTATATTTCATTATTAGAGAAGTTTCTTTGATCGTGTAGAATGCTGAAGATGGGTTAATAGGCCTTATTAGAAAGAAGATAATTGCTGGAATATTACATATAATTGCAAACAAAAACAGCACAAATGAACAGAAATAAAACTGTCAAATTAATATGACTATCATGTATAAAATAATCAAAGCTAATACGTTGTTGTTTTGTGCCATTAAGTCAATTATGATTTATAGTGACCCTGGGAACAACAGATCTGAATCCTGCCCTATTCTGTGCCATTCTCATCATATCTACTATACTTGAACCATTGTTACAGTAACCGTGTCACTCTATCTCGTGGAAGATATTCCTGTTCTTTCTTGATTCTCCACCTTTCCAAGCATCATGTCTTTTTCACGTCTTTCTTAAAAACTGCCCAAAATATGTGAGACAAAATTTCACCATCCTTCCCTCTAAGGAACAACCTGATTGCATTTCCTCCAAGAATATATGTATTTCTGTCAGCAAATAAATATTTAGTCTGCTTCCCTAATACCACAATGCAAAGGTATTGATTACTCTTCTCTCACTCTTAGTTATCGTCCAACTTTCAGATACATAGGAAGTAATTGAAAAACTTGAATTATATGGACCTTAGTCTTTAAACTGAGAGTGACTTGGAAAATGCTTATGACACAGTTAATGAAAAACAGAATATAAAATTTTATTTACAACAAAATCATAACTAGGAAAAATGCATCATCTTTCTTTGACTTGAAAATATCAGCCATTCTGAGGTATTGATTTAATAACAGCTCTCCTCAGTTTTCTTAATCATAATGGTTTTGATCTGTGTAGTCAGGAGGAACTCTGTTAGTGCATGTTTTAAGCATCTAGTTGTAAATGGAAAGGTTATTCATTCGAGTCCAACACTGTTCTGTAGAAAGAAGATATGGAAGTCTTGGAAAACCCTATGGAACAGTTCTACTCTGAAAACCCTTTGCACCACAGAACACATGTAGACTAACAGAGAGGGCAACTGAGGTAGAACTTTCAAGTATGGAAATACAAGGGAAGAGGAACAGTTGTAAGCAGACACTAGTGACTGAACATGTGAGAACTATGAATGTAGGAAAATTAGATATTGTTAAGAAAGAAACGGAATGCATAAATATTGACATAATAGGCATTGGAGAGATGAGATGGACTGGCATGGGGCATTTTTAGTCAGATGATCATATGATATATTACTCCGGAGATGAAAAGGTGAGAAAAAATGGGGTTGCTTTCATAGTTAAAAAAGTAATTCCTAGATCCGTCTGGGAAGTACAACATTGTGAGTGACAGGGTAATATCCACACGCTCACAAGGATGTCCAATGAATACCACTATCATTCAGATATATGCAACAACAAGCAGAGCCAAAGAAAAAGAAATAGATGATTTCTACCAACTTTTACAGTCGGAGATTGATCGAACATGAAATAAAGATGCATTGATAATAATGGGTGACTGGAATACAAAAGTTGGGAATGGAGAAGAAGAATCAGTAGTTGGAAAACATGGACTTGGTGACAGAAATGAAACTGGAGATAGAATAATTGAATCTTGCACAATCAACAACTTATTCATTGCAAATACGATTTATAAGAAATATAAATGCAGATTATACACATGGATTTCACCAGGTGCTATGCATACGAATCAGATTGATTACATCTGCGGAAAGAACCGCTGGAGAAGCTCAGTATCAGCTGTGAAAACTAGGCCCGGAGCTGATGGTGGAACAGACCACCAACTACTCATACGCAAGTTCAAGCTGAAGCTGAGGAAAATTAAACTGAATCCACGGGAACCAAAATATGACTTTGAGTCTATCCCACCTGAACTTCAGAACCATCTCAGGAACAGGTTTGAGGCCTTGAACACTAATGAGCGAAGACCTAATAAGTTGTGAGAGGATGTCAAATGTATCATCCAGGAAGAGTGCAAACAGTCATTACAAAGAGAGAAGGGGGGGAAGACAAAAATGGACGTCTGAAGAAATGCTGAAGATTGCACTGGAGTGCAGAGAAGTCAAAGCAACAGGAAGAATTCAAGATACAAAAGAGCTGAACAGAGGATTCCAAAAAGCAGCACAGGATGAGAAAGCAAAATATTACAATGAAATGTGCAAGGAGCTGGAGTTGGAAAATCAAAAGGGCCAAAATATTTCAGCATTTCTTAACCTCAAGGAACTGAAGAACAAATTCAAACCTCGAGTTGCTATATTCAAGGATGCTTTAGGAAGAATAGTAAATGATCCAGGAAGTATTAAGAGAAGATGGAAAGAATATACTGAGTCACTGTATCAAAAGGAACTGGCAGACACAGAAGAATTTAATGAAATAACATATGAGCAAGAGCCTATGGTGATGAAGGAAGAAGTTCAAGCTGCTCTGAAGGAAATAGCAAAAAACAAGGCCCCAGGAATAGATGGTATACCAATTGACATATTTCAGCTAACAGATGCTGCCCTGGACATGCTCACCAATTGTGCCAAGAAATCTGGAAAAGAACCACTTGACCAACTGACTGGAAGAGATCTATTACTTGTTTCCATTCCAAAAAAGGGTGACCCAAAAGAGTGTGGAAACTATAGAACAATCTCATTGATTTCACATGCAAGCAAGATTCTGCTGAAGATTATCCAAAAACGACTGGAACAGCACATCAGCAGAGAACTGCCAGAAGTCCAGGCTGGACTTAGAAGGGGTCATGGTACTAGGGATATTGTAGCTGATGTTAGATGGATATTAGCTGAAAGCAGGGATTACCAGAGGAATATATATCTGTGTTTCATTGACTATGCAATCGCGTTTGATTGTGTGGATCATAACAAACTGTGGCTGACTCTGAGAAGAATGGGAATCCCAGAACATGCGATCGTGCTAATGTGAAACCTATACTTGGACCAAGAGGCAGTCGTTAGAACAGAGCGGGGAAACACTGTATGGTTCAAAATTGGGAACGGTATGCCAAGGATGTGTCCTGTCTCCATACCTTTTCAACCTGTATGCAGAACAGATTATCCGAGAGGCTGGGCTCTATGAGGAGAAATGTGGTGTCAGGATTGGTGGAAGATCTATTAACAATCTGTGTTATACAGATGACACAACCCTGCCTTCTGAAACTGAGGAGAGCCTGATACACTTGCAGCAGAGGGTCAAAGACTGCAGCTTTCAGTATGGATTGAGGCTCAATGTCAAGAAGACAAAGATTCTTACCACTGGACAAAATGGCAGCATCAGAATGGATGGTGAAGAGATTGAGATTGTTAACAACTTTCGTCTGCTTGGCTCCATGGTCAACACTCATGGCTTCAGCAGCCAGGAAATAAAAAACGAATTGTAATGGGAAAGTCTGATGTTAGGAATCTCTCCAGGGTACTGAAGAGCAATAGTGTCACTCTGGAGACTAAGACAGCATCACTTATTATGCATCAGAGTTGGACAATGACTGGGGAGGATAAAAGGAGAATTGATGCCTTTGAGCTGTGGTGCTGAAGAAGAGTACTAAATATACCAAGGACTGCCAAGAAAACAAACAGATTCATCCTGGAGAGAGTTAAATGGGGCTGCTCCTTGGAGGCAAGGATTCTGGGGCCTCGTCTGACATACTTTAGACATATTGTAAGGAAGGACAGGTCCTTGGAGAGGGATATCATGCTTAGGAATGTGGAGAGATGGCATAGCAGGGGAAGACCCTCTATGAGGTGGATTGATTCAGTGACTGTGGTAATCGGGATGGGTGTGTCAGAGGCACGTCGATTGGCATAGGATAGAGCAGAGTTTAGGGCTGTTGTACATAGGGTCGCTATGAGTCATAAGTGACTCGATGGCTCATAACAACAAATGACAACAACATTATTTAATATATACTCAGTAAAGTATACATCATGCTAGTAGACATGATGTTTTAATAAAATATCAATGTAGCTAATAACTTTATTCATGTATGTCTAAACTTAATTAGTACAATGTTTTAATAATTAAGTTTTTGACTAATTGACAGAGTTTGGAAGACTGATATCTCTCTAATAGACATGCTTAACTAAACATATGTTGTTTTTATTGTTGTTAGGTGCTGTCAAGTCGTAGATGACTCATAGCAACCCTATGAACAAGACCTGAGCACTGTTCATAGAGTTTCTGGAGGCAAGCCATTTCAAAAGTGGATGCCACTCCTGCTTCCAAGTTTGTTTTAATTGGGAAGCTCCACCAAGCACTGTCCACCATGGGTAACCATTATCACATTTGGCACAGCAGTGTCACAGTGTTTAAACATTGCAGCAACCAGGAGTTACCTCTGTAAAGCAATGCACAGACCAGTGCTATACCACTTAGAAGAATCTTTGACAAAAAAAAAAATAAATAAATGGACCCTAAAGGATTTGTCAACTAGGAGACTGTATTCTTTCCCCTCACTCCCCTTAATGAACCAATTTTCCACCCTATTTCTCACTAATCTTGGCCACCAAACTCCTGTAGAAGCAAACTCCTGTAGATGGCTTACAAAATGGATTCCAGCCTTATGCTGCTGACCAAAAGGCTTTATAACTAGGAGGCTGCATCCCCTCCCCTCACTCCCCACCAAATGTATAATTATGTTAAATGTTTTTTTTAAAAAATTATATTGGTTTCCTTACATCGTTCATATACATTTTTTCATGGACATTGTGTTTCATACAATCAATCTCATGCATGATGTTTTATAAATTAATCACCATTACACCTTGCCCATCATTACCCTGTCTTTTTAGGCTCCCACTGGATTCTTACATTTTCCTTCACTCCATTCCTCCACTCACCAAATTGTGCAACCCTGTGGTTTCTCCTCTACCCATCCTCACTGCTCCACTCCCACCCTTTCCCTCCTTGATTCCTCATGCAGGTTTTACTAGTTATCCTTCCTCCTATATTTACAATAATATTACTACTTGTCATTATGAGGCTGAGTTAGTTCACTTAGCATAATGTCCTCCAGTCTTTCCCTAGTTATGTAGTATTTCTCAAAAATCATTGCTCTTGCGTGCTGCATGGTTTCCATTGTGTGAATGTATTACAATATCTCAATCTGTTCATTTGAGGTTGGGCACTTGGACTGTTTCCATGTTCTTGCAATGGTGAATACTACTGCTATGAACATGGGTATACAAATATCCATTTGTGAATAATTCTGCTATAAACATTGGTGTATGAATCTTCATTTGTGTCTCAGTTCTAATTTCCTTGGGGTATATTCCTAGAAGTGAAGTAATTGGGTCATATTGAGTTTCAGTGTTCAACTTTTTGAGGAAATGCCAAACTGCTTTCCAAAGTGATTGTAAAATGTTACAATCCCACCAACAGGAATTGAATTTTGGTGTTGGAGAAAGAGCACAGGCATGTTGTTTTGGGAAAGAGTCAACAGAATGTTCCTTGGAATTAAGGATGGCAAAACTTCATCTCTCATACTTTGGACGTGTTGATAGAAGAGCTTATTCCTTGAACAGGGTCAAGACAGTATACTGGAAAAATGACAGACACATATCAATGGAGTAAAACTGAGAATCCATAAATCAGCCCATCTACCTATGGTCAACTGATTTTTGACAAAGAGATGAAATCAGGTAAGTGGGGCAATGACAGCCTTTTTAACAAATGGTGTTGGCAAAATTGGAAACCTATCTGCAGAAAGCTCAAGGAAGAGCCACACCTCACTCCATACACAAAAAAGCAACTCAAAGTGGATCATGGACCTAGAACTAAAACCAAGGACTACAAACTTCATTAAAGAAAAGCTTGGAAGAACTCTAGAAGTCCTATTCCACAACATAAACAGTCTTCCAAGCATCCTGGAAGATCTACAACCAGGAAAGGATAAAATAGATGAATTGGACCTTCTAAGAATCAAGTCCCTATGTACATCCAAAAACTTCTCCAATTGGATAAAAAGGGAACCCACAGAGTGGGAAAAATATTTGGTAATGACATGTCAGATACCTAGAATTTATAAAATACTTGAGCAAGATAAAGGTAAACAACCCAATTGAAAAATGGGCAAATGGGCACAGGTTATGAACAGACACTTCACCAAAGACATTCAGATGGCCAACAAACAAATGAAGAAATGTTCAAAATCCATAGCTCTAAGAGAGATGCAAATCAAAACAACTATGAGATATCATCTCACCCCAGTAAGAATAGCAAAATTTAACAGAATAACAAACAACAAATGCTGGTGAGGTTGTGGAGAAACTGGCACCCTTATTCACTGATGGTGGGAGTGTAAAATGGTGCAACCACTACGGAAGGCTGTATGGTGCTTTCTCAGAAAGTTGCAAGTAGGAATACCATTTAACCCAGCATTTCCACTACTGGGAATATACCCTAAAGAAACCATAACTGCCACCCAAGCAGATACATGCACACCCATGTTTATTGCGGCTTTGTTCACAATAGCAGAATTGGAAACAACCTAATACAGAAGCTCTGGTATATTCACACAATGGAATACTATGCTGCATTGAAAAACAAGGAACTCATGAAATATTGTATAAAATGAGTGGCCCTGGAGGACATTATGCTAAGTAAAATATCTCAGTCACAAAAAGACAAATACTGCAATATGCCTTTGTTATAAAAGAAGACTGACACAGAGGTTGAAGGAAGACTGAAAAAGAGGGGATAAATAAGGTACTGCATTGAAACAGATGATGAAAAGAACTGTCTAAAAGTGATATATGATTAGGTATTATTGTCATGACAGGAGTCTAGAATGAAGGCTTCATAGTGGAGTGGACTTGGAGGAAGGGATTGTATAACAATGCAAGAATTTTTCTTTTACTTTCAAAGAGAAGAGTGATTTGGGGGGAGGGGTGGGCAGGGAGAAATGTGCAACAATGAATGAATGGAAATTCAAAGTCTCTATAAACTTTCATTAAAATTAATTTTAAAAAGGAGAAGCAGTGTGCAGGGAGGAGGCATATGGGACTCTGTACTTTGTGCACGATTTCACTGTAAAGCAAAACTGCTCTAAAAATAGTCTGTTGTTGTTGTTGTTAAGTGCCGTTGAGTAGCTTGTGACTCGTAGAGACCCTATGTACAACAGCCCTAATCTCTGTTCTGTCCTGTGCCAATCTCATTGTCTCCGACACGCTCACCCTATTACCCCAGTCACCGAATCAATCCACCTCCCAGAAGGCCTTCCCCTCCTGTGCTGCCCCTCCACCCTCCCAAGCATGATGTCCTTCTCCAAGGACCGTTCTCTCCTTACAGCATGACCAAAGTATGTCAGGCTAAACCTCAGAATCCTTGCCTCCAAAGAGCAGCCCAGTTTAACCCTCTCCAAGATGAAAGAAAGAAAAGGGTTATTATACTTGAAAAGGTGGAGGGTCAGTGAAAGAGAGAAAGTTCCCCCAGGAAGTCCCCCAGGGAGATGAGTTTACACAGTGACTGCAGCAATGGGCTCAAGTGTATGAGAGATGATGAAGATGGCACAGCATAGGATAGGATTCACGTCTATTGTTCTTAGGGTCTCTATGAGTCTACTAGAGTTGACAGCATCTAGCAACAACAACAATGTATATGATTACCTTTACCTTGATGGAAATGCATTATGTCAGCGTGCATATTGACTGACTGAAACAGTAGATAACTATGCCCATCTTAACCTTGGTGCAGCATTATTTTTGTTATTGGGCACAATGGAGTCAGAACCAAACCACAGCTGACCATAGAGTGGGTTTTCAGAACCAATTTAATCACATAAGAGGGAATCACCAATTTTTCTCCCCTGGAGCAGCTGGTGAATTCAAACCTCGTGGTTTAGGGACCACAGTGCAGCTTATTACTAAGCATTTAATGCAAATTTTAAAAAAGAGTAAGATAATGTTTCTGATTGAGAACTTTAGAAATCATTCTCTGTTATCCCTTTCTGCTTATTTGGTCTGAGTGATGTTTATGTGTGTTCTATAGCTTATTTGTAGGTGTTGGAAGTAACATTGACTTCAGAGCATCATATTGCAGGAATGGCCAGAATGTCTTTTTTTCTCGCTCCTCAGAAGCACCCTTACAATATTTGGATAAAACATTCTCCTCCTGTGAAAGCAGAACAAAATGAACAAGGTCAGGAAGGGGCATCGGCAGCTAAACGTTATTGTGCTATTGTTAGGTACTACCGAGAAGATAACAATTCATAATCACCCTGTGTACAACAGAACACCACCTTTCTCGATTTTATGCAATTCTTACAAACTCTGTTATCCTTGAATCATTTTATTCTTAAAGTCACTGTGTCAATCTGATTCGTTTGGAGACTTTGTCTTTTTTTCTGATCTTCTATATTCACAAACATCCTACTCCAGTACATTAAAGGAGCCTGGTGGCCTAGTGGTAAGAAACTGTGCTGCAGTCCCAAAGGGATGTGGCTCAAATTCACCAGATGTTTTACAGGATAAGAATGGACAAACTCCTCCTGTGTGATTAACCTCTTCTGAAAACCCACAGGAGGGTCAGCTATGGGTGGGTTCTTATTCAACAGGATATAACAACCACCACCACCACCACCAGTGCATTCATTACTCCTATGGGTAACATACCTAAATTTTAGGAATATAACTGCTTCTAAGGAGCACTCTCTCCATGCTTCTTCCAATACATATTTCTAGTGGAAATATAACACAAAGGACTTGTAAACATGACAAAATATGAATAATTTGAGAGGGTACAAAAGAGCAAATACTATATAAGACCGCTGTTATAAAAAATATAACAAAGCAACCAAATCAACAACAGAAAAAATTAAAACTACAGAAAGGTTTCCATACAGAGAGAATCAACCCAGTGTAGTTGTGAGATGGGAAAGGGCAGGAAATTAATGAATAGCCAATGAGGATTCCATTGTAATAAGTGAAAAAAAAAGCAATGTGGCATGAATGGCTGGTCAAACATTGTGTGCATTTAAATTAATGATATGGAGCAATATGTGAATGACTGACTGATAAAGTGCTAAGGGAAATTTTACACATTGATAGAAAGTACTGTGGAGGATTGATAGCTATGAAAGGGAGGGAGAGGGAAACAGACTAATGGATGGGGTAGGGTGACAGTGAGGATTTTACGAGACATTGTAACAAATGTCAATGATCAATTATAATTAATGTTATAAAACAAAATGCATGTGATTTAAAATTGAATAAAAACCAATTAAAAATGTAACCTTTTTTAAAAAAATTGTAAACCAAATATTTTACTAAATTGTGTCTTCTTAGCAAAGCCATGATATTTTTAATTTTTTTTATTGATTTGCTTACAAAGTTGGTATACATGGTGTTTCACACTATTCCTCATTCATATTGTGTTTTATACAATCATTCTCATGCATTATGTTTTATAAAATTAATCACCACTGGACCTTACCCATTATTATCCTGTTTTTTTTACCCAGGATCTTTCCCATTTCCTTTTCTCCCTTCCTTCACCCACCAAACTGCACTACTGTGGGTTTGTCTCTTCCCATCCTCACCCCTCTGCTCCTACCCCTTTCCCCTGGCATTCCCATATATGTTTTACTAGTTATCCTTCTAGTTTTACAATAATAGTCTTATACAGTAGTTGTTCTTATGAGACTGAGTTAGTTCACTCAGCATAATGCTCTCCAGTCTCTCCCATGTTACATAATATGTTTTGAAATCATTGTTCCATTTGTGTGAGTGTACCATAGTTTCTTAGTCCATTCAGTTGGATTGGATATATAGGCTATTTCCATGTCTTGCTCTAGTGAATAATGTTACTATGAACATTGGTGTACAAATCTCCATTTGTGTCTCAGTTCTAATTTCCTTAGGATCTATTCTGAGTAGTGGAATAATTGTCATATGGAGTTCCTATGTTCAACTTTTTAAAGAAATGCCGAACTATCTTCCAGAGTGGTTGTACCAGGAAAAAAAGTAAAGCCTGGAGTTGCAATATTGAAAGCTTTGAACAGTACTGACATCTTCACAACATTTAATCTCTCTATCCAAGAATTTTTTTCAATTTATGTAATTCTCTTTAAGTTCCTTCTTCCTTCTTTCTACCTGAAAACATGGGTATTTATTTCCATTCTCAAAAAAAAGATGATCTAACAGAATGTGGAAATTATTGAACAGTATAATTAATATATGTGCAAATAAAGTCTTGCTGAAGATTATTTAAAAACGACTAGAATAGTACATCAACAAAAAATCACCAGTAATTCAAATTGGATTTGCAAGAAACTGGTGCACCATGGATATTACTGCTGCTGTCAGATGGATTCTGACTGAAAGCAGGGAGTACCAGAAGAATGCTCATCTGAGTTTTATTGACTATGTAACTGTGTGAATGACAACAAATTATAGCTAACATTCAGAGGAATGGAGATCTCAAAATTCTTAATTGCACTCATATAAAACTTATACCTACCTAGAAGCTGTCTTCCAAATAGAGCAATGGACCAGAGCAAAATCAAGAATGGTGTGCATCAGAGCTATATCTTTTCTCCATATCAAATCTTTACACTAAGAAGTCACTTGAGTAGCTAAATTTATGAAGAAAAATGTGGCATTGGATCAGAAAAAAGACTCAACACCCTGTGTTGTGCAGATGATATAATTTGCTCCCTGAAAGTGAAGAGGACGTGAAGTGCTTGCTGCAGAAGATGAAAGACTACAAACTTCTATATAGATTAAATCTCAACATCCAGAAAATAAAAGTTCTCATTACCTGACCAATAGGTAACACTATGATATATGGAAAAAAGATTGAAATTGTGAACTATTTCATTTAACAAGTATATACAATCAACACTCTTGTCATCAGAAGTCAAGAAATTAAAAGATTATTGCATTCCAAAAATCTGCTGTATGGGATCATTCCCATGGATTACTATGTTGTTGTTGTTGTTGTTGTTATTGTGCCGTCGAGTCACCTGTGACTCATAGCGACCCTATGTACAACAACCCTAAACTCCGCTCTGTCCTGTGCCAATCGCACTGTCTCCGACACTCCCATCCCAAT
>NW_006399900.1:5767787-5769001 GCF_000299155.1 Elephantulus edwardii | reverse complement strand
GGCACATAACAACAAAAACAACATACTGGATTGTCATGTTAATTAAGTACTCCTAAATTCGAAAACTTACAAATATTTTTTTTAAAAAAATAGAACATGCACAGAGAAAACCATGCATTCAAACATTTTATGACTGTTTAGAACAACTAGTGTATTACCTTAGAAGAGAAAATAATTCAATTTTATACAATAATCTGCACAATCCAAAATGATATCATTCAAATATAAACTAAAAATTTGGAAAATAATAGTTTAAAGATTTGTTTGCATACGTTTGTGACTTTAACAATGAAGTAACATTGGTAAGTTTGTAGGTAGTTTTATAAATATAATGAATCGGAGTGATTGTATGAAACACAAAGTGAATGAAGATAGTGTGAAAAACAATGTGTACAGACTTTGTAAGCAAACCAGTATGAAATAAAAATGTATATAAACAATGGGAAAAAAAGAGGACAGTGCACTGTAGGTTTATGACTAAAATACAAATATTTATCTCTGATTAGGAAACTCTGGTGGTTTAATGGTAATAAACTGTGTTGCCAAACCAAAAGGTAGATCATTCAAATCTACCAGCCTCTTCTGTGGAAGAAAGATGGACAATCCCCTTCAGATTTACTGTTTCTGAAAACCTTTTAGAGAGTCAGCTATGGATCAGTTCTGATTCAGTGGTACAGAACAAAAACAATGCCTGAAATGCTTGCTGCAGAGGGTCAAGGACTGCAGCCTTCAGTATGGATTGAGGCTCAATGTCAAGAAGATAAAGATTCTCACCACTGGACCAATTGGCAGTTTCAGGATGGATGGTGAAGAGATGGAGATTGTTAACAATTTTAGTTCACAGTCAACAGTCTTGGCACCAGTAGCCAGGAAAAAAAATATTGCGATGGGAAAGTCTGCTGTTAGGGACATCTCCAAAGTACTGAAGAGCAATGGTGTCTCTCTGGAGACTAAGGTGTGTCTAATACAGGCTATGGTCTTTGCAATCACTTGTTATGCATCAGAGAGTTGGACAATGACTAAGGCGGATAGAAGGAGAATTTATGTCTCTGAGCTGAGGTGCTGAAGAAGAGTATTGAATGTACCATGGACTGCCAAGAAAACAAACAGATTCACCCTGGAGAGGGTTAAACCGGGCTGCTCCTTGGAGGCAAGGATTCTGGGGCTTCGTCTGACATACTTTGGACATGTTGTAAGGAGGGTCAGGTCCTTGG
>NW_006399900.1:5760359-5767687 GCF_000299155.1 Elephantulus edwardii | reverse complement strand
AATCAATCCACACCATAGAGGGCCTTCCTCTCCTGCGCTGTCCCTCCACCCTCCCAAGCATGATGTCCCTTTCTAAGGACCGGTCTCTTCTCACAACATGTCCAAAGTATGTTAGACGGAGCCTCAGAATCCTTAAATCCCCATGACTATCCTGCAGAAAGAAAGACAAGATAATGGTGGGCATAATTCAATGATTAATTTTATATTACATAATGAATGGTAATGATTGTATGAAATACAATGTGAATGAGAAAGTGCAACCAGAGTGCTACTTTGAGGCAAATATGTGAAATTTTGTCTCATATTTTGGGCATTTTTTTTAAGGTACTGGCCCTTGGAGAAGGTATTTTGATTGTAAAAGTGAAGGATCACCACAAGAGAGGAACAGTCTCAGAAAGAAGGATTGATACAGTGATTTTAACAATGGGATCAAGTATGTCAGTAATGGTCAGGAAGGCTCAGAATAGAACACAGTTCAGATTCATTTTCATTGAGTCACTATGGGTTGTAATTGCCTCACCCACCTATAACAACAACAATAAATTTCATACATTTCAGACTTCATATATTCCACATTTCTGTCATTAATGGGTGTTTGGCGTTATTGCTTGTAATACAGGTGGTACAAAAACACAAATGTGGTTTGTTTATTCTTGAAATTTAGTGTAGATTAATACAGAGGGTATATATACAATGATAGTGTAAAGTACTGTGACTGGACTTTCAAAAAGGAAAGGTATATATTGTAGCTTGAATATGATATAGGGCTTCCAGAAGACATGACATCATATGCAAGCTCAGTAATAATTATAAGAAGCAAGATGTTCTAGAAGGGAGCAAAGCATGAGCAATATTCTAATGATGTGTTAAAAAACACAGCTACATACAGGGAAACAACTTTTGTCATTTCAAAATATTCCACAATAATATTGTTCTACTTATTCCTGATTTAACAGACATATTTCAAAATGCCCATTATAACTTAAAGATGCACTGACATCTTAGTCAGCTTAGACCACCTTCCAACTAAATTTCCACTAATTATTCTCTATCACCTGCATTAGGTGGAACTGGAAATTCTCACAGTTAACATGGAGTCAGTTAGTCCATAGAACCCAGGTAGAGGGCACACACCTTTTCTGTTCTTCTTATCCACTACGGTCCCCACAAGAGTGGAGTCCTAGATCACACTGTCCTTGGAAACCAGAAACACTCATGGCTGTCCTTTGATGGTCAGCAGAAGGTGGAAATCAGCCATGGGGACAGAACCAACAACATTACCCCCTGCTAGCCATTGTTCTCCACCTGCTTCCAAAACCCCATGAGTGACAAGTTTGAGAGCTTGGCCCAATGCATGTACTGGGATATTCAAAAGAAGCAGACCCCCTTCACAGAGAAGGAAGTGTGTTCTAGAATGTCATGTATAGCACCAGATAATATCCTTCCATCCTGTGAACAAAAAGAAGACTTGGAATCTGCCTTTTGCCATCTAGATCACTTACGTGCAACTTAAATTTTACTTTTTAAAAAAGTCTTATTTTTTGGACTGTTTCTCAGCCAACCTTGGGAAAAGGGCCGTGTGCCCACACCAACTTCATAGCCATCTTTAAACTACTTTGAAGCACCATGCCAGGAGTATACATAAACCAATATATTGAAATTCAGAGGGTCAGTCCAAAGCACCTGTCCTTCAATGTGGAAATAAATGTCCCAGTCAAATGTCAAAAGAAATAAATCTGTATCTACTAACTGAATTGGATTTAAGCTGAATGAAACTGGGGGGAGGCTGTATTTTCAGGTTTTCAGAAATTAATGGTATCATTTTAGGTCATTCCAGAAAACCAAATCCAATTTGGAAAACTTTAAAATGTTCAATAACACAAAATCCAAAATGTCCAAGCATTACCTTATAATTACTAGTGTTGGAGGTGTCAAAGAAACACTAGTTAGTACACTTGGGGCAGTCTGGAATTCATAGATACAGAAAGAATAAGCACTCAAGATTCCAAGCCTCTCTTGTCCCCTTGACTAATATGCTCCCTCAAAGCCCTTAGGTTGTCATTAAGAGTAACAACATCCATTTTTGTGAAATGAGAAGAGAGGAGTTTGCAAGTAGGTTTAAAGTACTTTAGTTTTGAGGATAAAGAAGTCTGTATTCAGAAATAAGCTCTTCTGGACTGATATTTTAGAATGTCAGCTGTTAATATCTAGAAATGTGTGAAATTGATTTTGTCTATAGAGCCTCACATTGGAGAAAGAAGGCTGGGGTTTTAGGTAGCTTGTTACTAGGCAACCCACAGAGTCTCCATGGTAATTCATTAGACATATCTGTTTGTCTCTGCACAGGTAGAGATGTTTATATTTGTCAATTTTTATTTAAAAAGTGCAACAAATTTGCAGTAAAGTGCAGTTATCTTCCGTGTTTAACTGTGCCAGCTTCTGTAGACGTCTATGGGGGTGACACTACACTTTAATCAAGATGCAGACTATTTCAAGCATCCCATAAAGTCTCCTGGTGGCTCCTCCAAATTGCTGCTTTCACCAACAGTCACCAAGAACTCTTCTGATCTCTTCTGTGAGGTTTTCCTCAGTTCACTCTAGGTCATATCAACTAAAATTCATTGTTGTCAAGGTGGAACTCACAGCTGACCCTCCAGTGGGTTTTCAGAGGCCATAAATAGCATGAGAGGAAATGGCCTGTCTGCCTTCTGTAAGACAACTGGTGACTTCTCACTGCCTGAGAGGCATCACCTATGGGCTAGCAGTGCGACTGCCTACAGACTAAGCCACCTGAGGTTTTGATCATATAACAGCCCTGAAAGGCTCTGGGCTTGTTGATGGCTTTAATAAGTGGTAAGGTGGTCACAGCAGAACTGTCTCTATCTTTCCCTAACTCTCCTTTGTGCCTTCCAGCTTTCCTCTTTTTTTAATTTAAGAAAACAGATAAATAAATAGACTTGAGCAGCTCAGTTTGTCCTATTCAGCAGGTGAAAGTACCACCAAAGTATGCTTACTACTCATTACTAGAGGGCATGGAAAGTCATGAAGAGGTGTGCTTAAGTCTTCCAAATTGAATATTGTTGTGTCAAGGCATTTTTTGCATATTAGCAGTATGGTTCACTGTAAAGGTCACTTGCTATTCTTTGTTCTTCTATATACATCTTTTCTTCTATAAACATACTTACCTAATTCTCTAGATGAATATCATATGACCCTGAATAAACTGACATGGGGAAGACAGGTGATTAATAAATTGTCTCCACCAGAACATAGAAATTGTTCAGGGTAGAGGCAGATGCAAAAAAAAAAAAAAAAAGCCTTCAGAGTTTATTCTATGTTTTATCTGAAAGGTAGAATCAAGAGAAGACCTTTCACTTTCTGAGCTCTCCAACACTAGATTAGCAAGCACTTTTTTCTAGAGGGCACGGAAAGTCATGAAGAGGTGTGCTTAAGTCTTCCAAATTTGATATTTTTGTGTCAAGGCATTTCTTGGCATATTAGCAGCCTGGTTCACTGTAAAGTTCACTTGCTATTCTTTGTTTTCCCATTTACATTATTTCTTCATCATCAAAGTAGATTATTTAAGGGAATTAAACCCAATTCTATGCCTCATGATTTTATAGTTCTGAGTAAATGATGTAACTTTGAATGGCTCTGAGGTTTGTAAATTACAAAGAATACCAAACACAAAGTAAGTACTTACAGAATGGAAGATATTATGAAAGTGTAGTGAGGGGAGCTGTGGGAGGTATTTTTGGTGAGAACTGTGAAGGAAAGTTTTATGCCAACAAATGAGGACTTACTTGGAACAACCTTGGTCCAGAAACACAATGTCAAGAGAACGATAAAGAATAAAGCAAGTGGAAGCTGATACTTCACTCACTGTCTGGATGCAACCTTGTCTGAAATCACAGATCCTTGGGCTTTCAAGTTATAGGACATAGTACATTCTCTCTCACGTTTTCTTAATGGTAGATGGAATTGTGAATTCTATGGTATAATGAGCTCTGACTCTTACAAACATGTAGAAGTTTACATCATCCACAATATAGATTACACCTCAACATCAAAAAGACAATCATCTTCACCACAGGACTGACAAGCAATAACATGATAGATGACGAAAAGATTGAAATTGTTAACAATATCATCTTCTTTGGATCAACAATCAACATCTGTGGCAGTCAGGGGATCAGGAAACCTATTGCATTGGGCAAGTTTGCTGTCAAGGACTTTTCCAAATTACTGAGGATGTCAGTTTGAAGACTAATATTTGCCTGATTCAATCAATCACTTGCTATTCATGTGAAACCTAGACAAGGAAAAACGATGACGAACGAGGAACTGGCATTTTTGAGTTATGGTGTTGAAGAAGATTACTGACTATCCCATGGATTGCCAAAAGAACAAAGAGCTATGTCTTGGAAACTGTGAAGTCATATTGCTCTTTAGAAGCAAGAATAGAGAAACTTTGTCTCACATACTGTAGGCATATTTCTAGGAGAGGCTGTTTCCTGGTAAAGGAACATCCTGCTTGGAAAAGTAGAGGGTCAGTAAAGAGAAGAAGACCCTCAACATGATTGGCATAGTGGCTACAGCAATGGGCTCAGATCTGTCAGCGATGATGAGGACAGCAGAGGATAGGACGGGCTTCGCATCATTGCTCATAGAGTCACTACGATTTGTATTTGACACCTCTTAACAACAACTACTGGAATGCAAAATGCAAACCAAAACTTCCTGCTTCCATTTATAGTTCACGGTAAGAAAACTGCATTTCTACATTAATGGCAAAAACAGTCAGAAAATCAAAAGATGTATCCCACTGGAAAAATCTGCTGTCAAGAACCTCTCCCAAGTGCTAAAGAATAAGCATGTCTGAGATATTTCACTCAGCATAATGTCCTCTAGGGTCATCCACTTTGCATAATATTTCATGAGTTCTTTGTTTTTCAGTGCTGCATAGTATTCCATTGTGTGAATGTATCAAGCTTCTCTATCCATTCGTTTGTTGATAGGTACTTGGGTTGTTTTCAGCTCTTTGCTATTGCGAACAAGGCCACAATAAACATAGGTGTGCATATATCTGCTTGGGTGGCGGTTATGCTTTCTTTAGGGTAAATTACCATAAGTGGAATTATTGACTCATATGGTATTTCTATTTGCAACCTTGAGAAAGTGCCATACAGCTTTCTAAGGTGGTTGCACCATTTTACACCCCCATCAACAGTGAATAAGGGTCCCAGTTTCTGAGCAAAATATCTCGGTAACAAAAGGACAAATATTGCATAGGGCCACTACTGTAAAACAGGACTGACATTGGGGTTGAGGGAAGACAGAGAAGAAGGGCAGAAATGATGTATACTGCAATGCAACAGATGAGAGAGACAACTGTTTGTTTAAAAGGGACATATGATGAGGTATTAGTGTCATGACAGGAGTCCAGAATTAGATGGCTGCACAGTGCAGTGGACTTGGAGGAGGAGGGGGAGGGATTGCATAGCAATGAAAGCGTTTCACTTATCAAGGAGAAAAGTGAATTGGGGAGGAGGGGGTGGGCAGGGAGAAAAGTGCAACAATGAATGACTAGACCTTCTAGGTCTCTGTAAACTTTCATTAAAATTAATTTAAAAAAAGAAAAGAAAAAAGAGAATAAACATGTCAGATTAAAGATAAACCTTCACTTGATCTAAGCCACAGGTTTTTAAATTACTTGCTACAGATCTGAAATTTGGACAATGATTAAGGATGACAGAAGAATCAATGTCTTTGCATTATGATGTTAGAGAAGAGTACTTCCTGAATATCCTATGGATTGCCAATAAAGCAAACAAGTCTGCCTCGGAGGAAGAGCAAACCAGGGTGATCCTTAGAAGAAAGGGTGGTTAAACTTAAACTCACATACTTTGTGCATGCTATCAGGAGAGGTCAATACTCAGAAAAATACATCATGATTAGAAAGGTGCAGGGTCAGAGAAAGAGGAGACCCTCAAAAGATGTCTGATACAGTGACTATCACAATAGGTTGAAGCATCTTAGCAACAAAAGGGTGGTGCAGGATAGTGCAGGGTTCAATTCTATTGTTTATAGAGTCACTATGACTGTATAGTTTACTCGAAATCCCCTAACAACAAAAAAAAACCAGTCAATTTAAGCACACCGAGATATGATGGACTATTAGGATGAGTAAATTTGGTAAGATCCAATTCTGTTATTGATTTCTATATTCTTAATAGCTATGACTTTCATTTAAGCTGTGACAGGTTGGTTGTTTTTTTTCATTTTTCATCAAATTTCAGTTGAACAAGTAGGTCCAACAAAAGAAGGAAATATTTTTTTAAAAAAATGTTCCTGTTCTGTTGGGTTATTTTTTTCTGTCTGGTATAAAAAAATAAATTGTATACTTGGATTTATTTATTTACTAGAAAAATGTCAGTTTTATTAGTGAAACTCTCAACAGAGATTGAGACAGCTCCCTGGAAAGGTGAGAAAGGTAGAGTTAAGTTCCAAAGTTCCTGTCAGTATACACTCTAAAATAAACTTCGATTTCATGGGAATGAATGAGTCAACCATGTGTTTTTGACAGCTGCTCTGACATGTGTTATCACAGATTGACAGATTTGTATTTTTCTATTTGAAATTCAGGGTACAGAGGTTTGAACAAATGCATACACATTTAAAATCTTCACCTTCTATCCCTCACTCTGCTACCAAAAGGCAGAGAGAGAGGCAAGAGGCTGCTTATGCCAAAGTGAACTTCACCTTCAAGAACAATCTGATGTATCCCCCCTAAAAAAAAAAATCAAATGAGGCAATAAACCAAACTTGAAAATTTCTATCATATAATACTGTACTCTCTTGAATTTTTCTCTCTAAAATTTTAAATTTACTCTAATAATATAAGTTTCAAAAATTTTTCAATAGCTATATGATTATCTACTTTAGCATCTGCAATTAAGTTTTAAGTAGTATAACTGTATGACATCCTTCCTCTTTAGTATAACAACAGTATGGTTCCTATGTTCATTCTGAAAGTTTTCAATGAGTGTCTTTTATACTTACATTTTACTTTCTTGAAAGAAAAAACAACAAACTATACAGAAGTTCAGGCTGCTTTGAAGGACATGGCAAAAAATAAGGCTCCAGGAATAGATGGTATACCAATTGACATATTTCCGTTAACAGATGCTGCCGTGGACATGCTCACCAAGTTGTGCAAAGAAATCTGGGGAACGACCACTTGGCCAAGTGACTGGAAGAGATCGATATTTGTTCCTATCCCAAAGAAAGGCGACCCAACCGAATGTGGAAACTACCGAACAATTTCA
>NW_006399900.1:5736109-5757825 GCF_000299155.1 Elephantulus edwardii | reverse complement strand
TTGGCACAGGATAGAGCAGGGTTTAGAGCTGTTGTACATAGGGTCTCTTATGAGTCGCAAGCGGCACATAACAACAACAACTGATTAATTGCTTTAAACAGAGAAGCCATTTTAAAATTAAAAGACAAAATATTGTATCTTAAACTTTATGCTTCAGGAAACAGTAGGTAAGAAAGATAAAGTCAATGACAAACGTTTCACTGAACAGTTCATTGCCCACCCCAAGCAGGAGGAAGCTTGTCTCTCCTGTTCTCCCTGACCTCATATAACAAGGCTCTGCTTTCAGTGCACGATAGAGTTATTTTAAGGGCAATTAGGGGACATTGGGGTGTTTCACATAATCACAGGTGATAAAGGAAAACCTCCGCTACTGAGTAGACTTTTCATTCATGTCAATTTGAAGTGCTTGGGTCAACAATCAACATTCTTGATAGCAGCAGTCAGGAAATCAGGAGACATATTGCGTTGAGTAAGTCCACTGCCAGAGAGTTATCCAAAATGCTTAAGAGCGATGATGTCAGTGTGAAGATTATGGGGTACCTGATTCAGATTGTGGTCTTTTAAATCACCTGCTATGCATCAGGGAGCTGAAGAAGGAATAAAGATGACAGAAGAATTGATGCCTTTGTGTTGTGGTATTGGAGAAGAGAACTGAGCATTCCATAGGCTGCCAAAACGGTAAACAGATATGTCTTGGGAAAAATGAAGACACTTCCTTGGAGGCAAAGATGGCAAAGCTTTATCTTTAATATTTAGGACATGTAGCTGGCCAAGGCTGTTTATTGGAAAGGGATATCATGGTTGGAAAGATGGAAGGTCAATGAAGAAGAGAAAGATTCCTAGTGAGATGGATTCACAGGGTGACTTCAGCAATGGGATCAAATGTGACAGAGATGATGAAGATTGCACAGGACAGGGCAGGGTTCAAGTTGGCTGTTCTGAGTCACTCTAAGTTGTACTCAACTCAAAGAGACCTAACAACAACAAAGCCACAAGAATACCTCACTTAATACATCCAGCATAATATCCTCCAATTTCAGCCATGTTATACAGTGCTTCACAAATTCATTCTTATTCTTTGCCATTGTATAGTAGCCTAAAATGTATAGGTTTTATAATGTATTTAATTCATTACTGTGTTGATGAACACAGATTGTTTCCATCTCTGTGTTTCAATAAATAATGCTGCAGTGTATGTGAATGTGCATGTGTCAGTCATGCTCCAACTCTTATTTCTTTAGGATGTGTACCTAATAGTGGGATTGTTGAAGAAAACTGTGGTAGTCATTATAGTTTTAGATTTTAAACTTGGTCTTTGATCTGTTTTGAGTATATTTCAATATGTTGTGAGAATGGAACTTACGTCATTTCCTGCAAATAAATAAGCAGTTTTGCTCATACTATTTGTTAAAGAGATTCTTTTCCCCAATTAAGGATTTCCATTCTTTGTCAAAGTTCAGCTGACCATAAGTGGATGAATCTACTCCTGAATTTTCAATTTCATCCCATTGGTCTATGTTTCTGTAATTGGACCAGTACCAAGTTATCTTGACAACTGTGAATCTTTAGTAGATCCTGAAATCAGGTAGCATGAAGCCTCCTACTTTATTATTATTGAACAATATTTTGCTTCTTCAGGATCTCTTTTATTCCTATAAAAAGTTGATGATCAGATTACCTATTTAATTACATTATACCTATACATCAATTTGGTAGTATTGCCAATTTTACAATGCTATGTCTTCCTATCATGAACATGGTATGTTCTTCTACTTGTGTGTTGTGTGTTTTTTTTTAGTACCTCCCTGTCAGAAGTGACCCATAGATGACCTTGTAGTGTTGTTTTTTTAGTAAAATTTTTAATTTTAATTGTGATTTTAATGAAAGTTTACAGAAGAGTTCGATTTTCATTCATTCATTGTTGTATATTTTAGCCCCTCTCCCTCCCTTCCTTCTCCCTCAGTTCACTTATTTTAAATAGATGTATATATTCGTTCATTGTTGCACCATTACCTCCCCCTCTCTACCTAGTCTTCTTTGCGGTATATCTCTTATTCTGGCCTGTTGTCATATATATAATACCAAAGTATACATTCCTTTTAAACAATTCTTTCCTTCATCTGTTCCATTGCAATGTTCAGTATCGATCCGCTCTTATGCAGTGGGTTTTTAAAGGTCATACAGTGGCTTCCATTTCCTAAACAACATGCCTCAGGAAACTCTATGAACTTTGATTAATGTTAATAGTTATAGAAAGGCTTCAGGCCTTTCGTTCATAGAGTGACTATGAGTCAGGCTTGACTGGACAGCCATCAACAACGACATCATCACATGGGAGGACATTCTCCATCTTTCTTGTGGATTTGAACCACAAGCCTTCAGGTTGCAAGAGCAGCTCCTCTCCAGTAGGACACCTTGTAATAATATTTTGTAGCATTCTTCATAGAAAACTCGTGTGTGTGTGTGTGCCTTGCATTATGCCAATTTCATGAATCTAATATGAGTTTCAGTACTTTTTTTTGTTGAGTCTTTTGGATTTTGTATGTAAAGGATAATGCTGTCTGCAAATAGGAAAAGTTTTGTTTCTTTTTCAATTTAGATACATTTTCTTTCCCTTTCTTGTCTTACTGCTCTGCCTAGAACTTCCAGTTCAATGTTGAATATAAGTGGTGATAGAAGGCATCTTTTGATACCCATTCACAAAAGAATTGCACTCACTCTTTCTTCATTAACAATAATATTGGCTGTTAATTTGCATATATGTAATTAACTATACTCAGGTGTTTCCCTTTTATTTTATTCGAAGTATTATCAAAGTAGATTGCTAGTTTTATCAAATACCCGTTCTGCATCAATTGACATGATAATGCGGTTCTCTTTCTTTGCTCTTTTTTGTAGTGAATTGTGTTGATTATTTATCTAATGTTGAATCAACTTTGTCCACCTCCTATTAACCCTCCCTGATTGTGTTGTATTACAGTTTTGATGTGTTGTTCTAGTCTATTGGTTAGATTTTGCTGATAAATTTTGTACATATTTTCATAAGGTGAATATAGAGTGTACTTTTCTATTTTAGTGGTATGTTTGCCTGCTTTTGGTGCAAGAATTATGCTTGCTTCATAAAACTTTGTTTAAAAATTTTCCATGCTATGAAAGAGTTTGAGTAGAATTAATGTCAATTTTTCTCTGAAAGTTTGGAAATTTCACCAATGAAGCTTTCTGGACCAGGACTTCCTCTTTTATTTTTTTTTTAACTGACTTGTCCAATCACTTCATTTGTCCTAGATCTATACCATTTTTTACTTCAGTGTGTGCTATCTGTGTAGGCTGATAAAAGTTTTTAAAAATTTCTTCCAGGTTTTCAAACCAGTTAGATTAAAATTCTTCACTTTATTTTATTGGTTTTTTACTTCTTTACTTCTGCTGTGTTAAATTTCTAAAGACTCACTCATTTGCTTAATCCCATCAAATCAGAACTGCTCATAACTGATCCTCCTATGGGTTTTGGACCAACTGTTAGATTCAAACATCCTGCTTTTAGGTTGACAGAACACTAGGCCACCAGAGAAAATAATTATTTTAACACACACAGCCCACCCCACCTCAAATGCCCAAATTACACAAGAAGGAGATTTTTTGATGATTGAGCTGGCAAAATATCTGGCATGATAGGATGGCTGTTTTCCCTCTGCAAGGTCAAAGAAATCATAACGTGAACCAGGAAGTTCATGAAATGATAGTGGGTTGATGAAAGTCACAGTGTCAGGTCTAGGGTGAGCACACAGGGCAAACAGTTTCTTGATAATTCATCCAAATTAGGCTGTCTTTGAACCTCCCGGGTTCTGGTAGAATTATTACTCATATATATTCCATTTTCATGCTCGTTTGTATATGAATGTAGTTTTTAAGTGTTCACTTACCTAGCTATCTTATTCAGGATTTATTTGGTGAAATATAATTTTGCTGTTTTATGGCTAGGAAAGAATGGTGAAGCAGCCTTCACATATTAAACATAATCCTACATTTAAATATAAACTTCTCCTAGTCCCACTTTTTCCAGATATGACAGATATGATAAAGATGTCCTTATTCCCCAGGGAACTATAATTTTCTATTTATAATGTGAACTTCTCTTAGAATCTGATGACAACAACATCTCTGAATAATGCTTTAAAGGATACAAAACACCAGACCTGGTGTTTGTATATGAAAAGACTGGATTGGATGAAGCCAACAGTAGACATGGAGTAAGTGTTATATTTTTTTCACCTTGAACTTTTAGTCCATGAGTTGGAAGTCGTTTTATGCCAAAAAGATGTGTTCTGAGAGCAGAGGAGGTCTTTGAACAGCACAATTTTAAAATGCTTTTTTGTTTTCCTGCAAGGCTTTAAAAATAAATGTAAACCTCTGCCTCACCTATTTTCTGCTGATTTCTTCTGGGATGTACAGCTGAATAAAATGAGAGGGAAGAAGAACAAACTGTTCTCTGGAACCATGCCACTCTACTCAACATTTTCTGGCTAGGAATTAGGTTATCTTAAATTTCAATGTTTCCTGGCAAATGTTAAACAAGGATTGTAATGACAAATACACTTCACTTATCAACATGGTTATATTCTAAAGACTAGATGTTTATTAAAAAAAAATAAAATAACAACAGTGTTGTGTAAAACTTCAGTATCCAAATGTTCTACAGGTTCCAGAAGTCACTCTAGAGGTCCAGAAATTGTTTGCAGTTGTAATGTGGCTTGAGCTAATTAGGTTAGGATTTACAGCCAGGAGTCGCCCACACTATCCTACCCTATACAGAATTTTTTGTCTTCAAGAAAACATGAACTCACCAAGGACCATTGCCCTTTGACTCCAGTGACTGGAATCATAAAAATGGTGGGTATTTACATCTGAAACTGAGTGCCTGGGCTGCGCACCTCTTTGCTCTGTTCTCACAGAACTACTGTCTGTCTGAAGCCACAGCTTCATTCAGAAGCAGGAGGAGCCACCATCTGGGGCTCCTGCCAGGGTTTACTAAGACAATAAAGCAAACATCTCAGAAAATGGCTTGGGGCCCTGATAGCCAATCTTTCTGTTTCTCTTTTCAACTATATTCATAACAAAGGTTAGGGAGAGAGAAGGAATAAGGGGTATATCATAGACTTGGGACTCAAGTGTAGACACCATTTCTCTCAAAAAAAACAAATGAGTCCTTTCTTGTGTTAAGTAGTTTAAGTAAATTTTCACTGTTGTTCTAAATGTGAAAAGTCTGATAAGAAGATAGTTGTTAAGTGCCACCATACATACATATACAGATACAGTTATGACTGTGAAAGGAATATTGTTAAGAGAAATAGTTGCCTGATACCATATGATGTTTCCTTTGAGGATGTGACTTAAAATTTACTTTATTAATGTGGATTTTACACATTTCTGGTGTTTTTAAAAGGAGCCCTGGTAGCAGAGTGGGTTAAGCCTTACATGGCTAAAGAAAATGACAGCAGTTCAAACTCCCCAGTCACTTCACAGGGGAAACAGAAGGCAGTCTGCTCTCATAAAGATTTACAGCCTTTTGGAAAACCCCACTGTGGTACTTTAACTCTGTGCTGTTAGAACAGCGTTCTATGAATTGGAATCAGCTAGATGGCAGTGGAGTACTATATCTTTAAAAGTCTATCTAGGTACTTCCTGGGGTGGCTTACAGAATGACAATATATACTTATGCTTTAATTTAAAATATTTTGTTGTGATGTTTGAATCATTAAGTTTTCTGCAGATCATTTTTGTTTTTCTGTGTGGAACACCATTTTATCACAGAACATGTAAGTAAGTCTAAAATATGAGAACCTTTGTTTACGGATAAATAGGGCAGTCTGAAAGAGGGGCCTTCGCTCTATTTTCATATCTTCAAATAACAATGAGGCTTTCGAGTAAGATGGTGGGTTAGGTAGATGATAGTCCAGAGTTTCCACAGCTAAGGCACCAGAAAATAAAGATAACATTTACAGATAGATGATCATTCTACAAGTCGGAGTAAAAAAAAAAAATATATATATATATATATATATATATAGTAGTTCAAATACTGACTGAAGGAAAAGATTGGATAAATAAATTCATCAAATAGAGAGACAGATAAAGTGGTGAACTGTGAATGAACCTGACACTACACAGTCATTTTAATTTCTGAAAAAAGTTTTCTGATTGGGGCTTAGATAAGACAAGAGACCTTCAACTGATCAGAAGAGTGGTTCTTACCCACACCTATCCACTCTGTGGATGGCAGGGGTCCTGGGACGTCTTCTCATTTTGTCTGAGATTGGATGTGTGTCATGTGAATCTGGTGCTAAAAGAGTGCCAGCCGAAGAAATCACAGTGACATATTGTAATCAAATATTTTTCCCCCAACGGAAAAGAAAGAATACCAAAAGTTCAGGAAAAGTAAAATTATCTATACCGGGGAATCAATAAAAGAAAGATCAGATTTCTCAATAGGAACTATGCAGGCAAGAAGGCAGTGGATGGCATCTAACACTAAGGAAAAATAGATGTTAACTGAGAGCTATATACACACAGTAAAAGGGTTCCTCACATACGATGATGAAAATAAGGCATTTTTCAGAAATTAAGGGAAATTGTAAATGCTGTGTCAACATTAAAAGAAATACTAAAGGAAGTTCCCTGGACAGAAGGCCAACTACATTCAGAAAATTGTCTTTGGATGTGTTGCAAGGAGGGTCTATTCCTTGGAGAGGGACGTGATTCTAGGAAGGGCGGAGGGTCAAGAGGAAGACCCTCAACCAGGTGGATTGACATGGTGACTGCTGCAATGGGCTCTGTGTGTCAGGAAGTGTGATGATGGCACAGGATTAAACAGGGTTCAGATCTTTCATTCCTAGGGTCACTATGAGTCTTACTCAACTCAATGGCACCTAACAATAATAACAACAGCACACAAAATGAGAGACTCAAAAGAAAAAGAAACCAAACTAACAGAATTGAAAAATAAAACCAATAACTTCACAATACTAGCCACTCATGCATAACTCATAGTTGACACTCCAGGGGATTTTCAGAGACTATAAATGTCATGGAAAGAGATTATTCAACTTTTTCTTGCAGAGAAGCTGATGGATTTGAACTGCCTGCATTTGGATTGGTGGTGCAACTTCTTAGCCATTAAACCACTAGAGCCTCATTCAATACATCACTTTCAATAAAGGTCAGAACAACTAGAAAGAAGCTCAACAAAAACTGAAAACAAATAAATAGAACAATCAAACAAATTGATCTTACAGATGTATGTAGAATACTCTACCCAACAAGGTAAAAGTATAAGACCTTTTCCAATACACTTGGAATAGTCTTCAGAATAGACCATAAGTTAGATAACAAGCCTATCCTCAATAAACTTAAGAAACATCAGCTTAAAATCACATAACAGTATAAAATTAGTAATCGGTAGAACCAAGACCAAAGAAATAAAATTAAACATATAAAATTAAATAACATCCTACTGACAAGCTACTAAATAACTGAAGAAATAAAAATAAAATTTAGAAATCCTCGAATCAAATGAAAACAAGACACAACATATAAAATCAGTGCTCAGAGGTCAATTTACAACTATAAACGACACATCAAAAAAGAAGACACAAAATAAGCAACCATTAACTTAGTCTGAGAAATAAGCAAAAGATCAACCAAAAACTCTAACTCACCACAAGAAAGGAAGTAACAAGGTTTAGAGCAGAAACAAATGATACAGAAGCAAAAGAAAGAATCTACAAGATTAGAAGCTGTTTTTTTTTTTAAAAAAAAAAGATTGACAAAATTGCCAACCCACTGGCATATCTAACTAACAAAAGAAAGGAAAAAATGGCAGAAACGTGAATACAAATTGAAATGGGGGTAAAGAAAATAACAAAATGTCATGAAGAACTATGCTCTAAGCAATTTTTTAAAATGTGGAAGAAATGGGCAAATTTTTAGGAACTCACTGTTTATACAGGCTAATACAGAGGTAGGAAATTTGACTATAGTCATCACAAAATGAGAAATTATCAAGTAAAGTCAGTCACGGCTTAGAAGTTTTTACTGGTGAATACTGCCCAACAGTCAGAGAAGAACAGAACCAATTACATTCAAATTATTTCAGAATATATTAAAAGATGGAATACTCTCAAATTGATTTATGAAGCAAGCAAAATCCTTACACCAAAGCTAAAGAATGATAACATTAAAGACAAAATTATAGAATAACATATTCTATGAATATACATGCAAACTTTTTCAGCAAAAGCTGGATGATTAGAATCTAACATCATATAAAAAATAATATCTCATGATTGTACAATTCATATCATGTATGCAAGGTTGTATTTGCATTTGTTTTCTATTTCCTATAGCATGCTTGATTGTTTTATATTTGCATGTTTGCTTGCTTTATAGTTTCCTCTTATGGATATAGCAATCATATGTCACTTTGAAGTACTAGGACAAGTGACATGCATGCTGATGCTTATTTTATAATTTGTGTGTGTACATTTGCTGGTATATAATTTTCTCTTATAGATATAGCACTTGTCTGTCACTTTTCTGTGCTAGGCTGATTTGCGTGTTACTGATGCTGGAAGCTATGCCACTAGTATTTTAAACACCAGCAACATCATCATCCCTGGTGGATACATGTCAGCTGATCTTTCACAATAAGTATAAGAAGCAGGTTTGGCCATCCAATTATGAAATAACTGGCCTCAAAAATCTTATGAATAAAAGATAAATAGTGTAAAATATAGTACTGGAAGTAGAGCCATTCAAAGTAGAAGGCACTCAAAAAATGAGGAGAAACAGCTGCAAACATCTAATAATAGTTGGAATATGGAATATCTGAACCATGAATCCATGAAAATTGGAAGTGGTAAAAAAACGGAATGTATAAAGATTAACTTTCTAGGTATTAGTGAGCTAAGATAGACTAGTATTGAATATTCTGAATCAGATAGTCATGTGACCTTTGAGTCAGAAAAACACTTTGAAGAGGAATGGTGCTGCATTCACCTTCAAAAAGAACATTTCAAAATATATCCTGAATTGCAATGCTGTGAGTGATAGCATACTACCTCTATGCATACAAGAAGACCAGCTAATAAAGTAAAAAATGAAGAAATTGAGGACTTATAACATTTGCAGCCTGAAATAGATGAAATGTGCAACTAAGATTCATTAAAAAATAATGCAAAAGTTTCAACAAAAGGTAAGAGTTAGAATTTGGAAAATAGGGACTGGCTGATATAAATGAGTCAGGGACCAAATCTGTGTAAATAGTTAATCATCGGAGGTCAAGACAAGACCAGGGAGTGAAAGTCAAATAGAATAAGGATTACTCATGTGCAAGTTCTAATTGAAGCTGAAGAAAATGAAAACAAGTTCTGGAGAACCAAAAAAGCTGAAAGAGTTGAAAAACAAATTCAAGCGCTGAGTTGCAATACTGAATGATTCTGTAGGAAAAATACTGAATGATGCAGAAAGCATCAAAAGAATATGGAAAGTATCATAGATGATTTTTGAAATGGTGTTGCTGTCTTTTATCATGTTATCATATTCCACATACAGGTTGCCTAGATCCCTTTCTATTTTAACTACCTGTGTTTGATATTTAAAATAATAATTTAAAAAAAACCCAATTGGAAAAAAAATAAGATGGAAAGAATAAAGAGAGTCACTGCACCAAAAAGAATAGGGTCAACACAGAAATATTTCAAGAAGTAGCATATGATCGACAATCAATGGTAGAGTCAAGCTGCATTGGAAGCTTTGGCACAATAATAAGGCCCCAGAAATAGATGGAATTCCAATTGAAACTCATTCTTTTTTCTTTCTCCCTCCTTCCTCAATGCTTTCATTTCCTCCTACCTATCCTACATTGAATAGGATGATAGAAGAATAATGTATGCCTCGGAGTTTTGGTGTGGAAGTCTTGAATATCCCTTGGACTACCAAAAAAGCCAAACAAGTCTGTCTGAGAGGAAGTGAAACCAGAGTGCTCCTGAAAGGAAATTATGGTGAAACTTTCTCTCACATACTTTGGACATGTTACCAGGAGGTTCTATTCCTTGGAAAAGGGCATAATGTGTAGAAAAGGAGAGCATCAGCCAAATGGAGGAAATGGAGTGACCACTCTAGAAGGCAGTGTGGCGCTTTCTCAAAAAGGTGGGAATAAAAATATCATTTGACTCTACAATTGCTCTACTGGGAATATACCTAAAGAAACCAGAACTGCCACCCAAACAGATATATATGCACACCCCTGTTTATTGCTGCATTGTTCACACTAGAAAAGAAATGGAAGCAACCCAAGTGCCCATCAACAAACAAATGGATAGAGAAGCTATGGTATACGCATACAATGGAATATTATGCAGCACTAAAAATAAGGTACACATAAAATATTATACAAAGTGGGCGACCCTGGAGGACATTATGCCAAGTGAAATATCTTAGTCACAAAAGGACAAATATTGCATATGGCCACTGGTGTAAAATGGGACAGACATTGGGGTTGAGGGGAAATGTCTAAAAGAAATACATGATTAGGTATTATTTGCATGACAACAGTTCAGAACAAGAGGTGCATAGCAAAGTGAACTGGGACACAGGGGGATGGAGGACATTGTGCAACAATGAACCTTTTCAAAGAGAAAAGCAAACTAGTGGAGGGGTAGAGAGGAAAATGTGCAACAATGAATGAATGGAAATCCAAGTTTTCTATAAACTTTCATTAAAATAGCAATTAAAATAATAATAATAATGATAGTAAAAAGTTAATAACCAGTTATAAATTTACTATATAATTTCAATTTAAGTTTTATATTTGCTATGTGGTTTTATCTCATTCTTTATTTCATCACTATTGATTTGAGTTTTTCCTCTAAATTCCCTGACTAAAATGTTATTACAAAAAACTAAAAAAAAATCTAGTCCTTCATACTCACATAAGTGGTGATCTAAATTTTACATTTATTATTATATTCCTAAAATGGTTTTGCTAAACCAATTAAAAGATACCAAACCCCTTATATCAACAGATTTTTCAACTTCTGAACATTGCATTTGTTCCAATCCACACTTAGTATTACATTCAAAGACACCCTGAGAAATTGTCATTGTTTGGTGCCATATAGAAAATTACAACTCACAGCTACCCTAAGAATAACGAGCCTAAATCAGCCCTATCCTGTGCGTTCTTCACTGTTTCTGTTATTCTTGAGCCCCAATTTAAAAAGTTTTATAAAAATTGTTACAGTCACTACGTCAATCCATCTCATTGAGGGTCTTTCTTCCTTCAGCTGACCCTCCACCTTTCTAAACATGATGTCTTTTTTCCCCAAGGACTTGTCCCTTTTAACAACATTCTCAAGTTATATGAGATGAAGCTCATCACCCTCACCTCTAAATAAATAAATGTAAATAAATCTTTTGTTATAATTTGTATTTTTGCTTTGATGTTGAAACATTAATTGTATGCTCTGTCAGACAGTGATAAGGAAGCTTTTCATTTCAGCTTCTGAGAAGAAATAAGTGTCTCTGTCAAAGTCCAAAGACAAATACTCAAAACTGAATTTTTGAAAGAAAACAGTGAATTTTCTTATTCTTCATAAATATACCTAAGCCTATTGAAGGAAAGAAATGTAAATCAGTGACATAATACAGCTGTACCAACATTCAGATGGTGATTTTAAGAGAAAACAGTAATTTAATGGACCATCTTCTATGCCTACAATATGCTTAGCTAGTCCTTTTATTTTTTTCTTTCTTTCTAAATGTTTACTAATAGCCCATTTAAAATAGGCAATCTGTCTGGAAAATTCTGAGATTTCCTGATCTAAGCCCAGCGATGACAAATAAAGATACTGCTTTTTATTTTAGCCTCATTGTTTTTAAATGCTTTCAAGTCTGAACTTTCCTCCTAGAAGGTGTTCAGAGAGAGTAAACTCTCTCTAACTAGGGGAGCTCTGGTGGCCTAGTGGCAAGAAACTGCATTGCAATCCCAGAGGAACACGGTTCGAATCCACCAGACGCTCTGCCGGAGAAGGAGGCGCAATATTCTCCTGTACCAGTCAGATCTGATTTGACGGTACACGTACACAAAATTTAAAAAAAAAAAAAAAAAGAGAGAGAGTAAACTGCACAGGAGGAGATTGCCTTTCTTTCTCCTGTGGAGCAGCTGGTGGATTTGAACTTTGTCTGAGTTATCAGTGCAACTCCTTACCACTAGGCCACCAGTGCTCCTTTCATGAGAGAGAGAGACAGAGAGAGAGAGAGCACGAGCGAGAGAGCGTGTGCACGAGAGAGACTATGAATGTGTGTGTGGTGTGTAAGTGTGCTGATTGCAACTGATCCACAGCTGATCCTCCAGCAGGTTTTCAGAGATAGTTAATGGCTCGGGTACCGTAGTTTTTTAAATACAATTTATATAATGTCTAATTGACATCATAACATAAAAAAAACTCCTGTAAAGTATCTGTTTGTTGTATAAATACCACATATTTTTACCTGTGATAGTCATTTTCTAAGCATAGTTAATTAAGTTTATATTTTAACCCCGTGATGATCAATTATTAGTCTCATATTATACATATCAATATTACATTCCAGAACTTAACTGCCAGGACCAGTTCACATTTTATTACACTTTTTGATACTTTCTTCAATTAATTAGTGGGGTATGTGTTCTGTTCCTTTAACTATCCCATGCTCACATCAATGAAGAGGGAGCTCTAGCTGTCTAGTAGGTAAAGAAAGGAGTTGTGCTCCTGTTAGGTAGATCTAATCCACTAGCTGCTTCTTGGCAAAAAGATGGACAAACACTTTCTGTGCAATCTACAAGCTCTAAAAACCCTCTGGAGAGTCAGCTATGAGTTGGTTCTCAATAACACATAACAGCCATAGCAACAATCAACGAAGAAGTGTTGCTTTCTTTCAAAAATTCTCTCTTTAATAAGAAAAAATAGTCTGAATACAAAATATATCCTCAAGACTTATATCCCCAGGTAAAATTAAACATAATTCAATAATTTTTCTTAGAATTTTTTCAGAGCATAAACTAACAAATTATTCAGGAAAATATGGCTCCAATCTAAAATACATATAGAAAATTGCTTTGGTTATGAATAAGTCAAATAGGTTGTTGTATTGATTTTGAGAAGGAAGGAATGGGATTGTGTCTGTATTCCCTGTTACATCTAGAGTAGATAATCATTATTTTTAAGTTTTAATAAAGAAGCCATAAGTATGGCACTAAATGAGGTTATAGAAATGACAATAGGATCAAAAGGAAGAATATGATTAGTAGAATATGATTAGTATTAGTACTAGAAGCGTTCTTTACAATATGTGTTTTTCTCCATTATAGTCTCCCAGTAAATTAAACTTGGAAAACTGCCTGATCTAACAACACAGAGCTTTTAAGATGTTCTTAATGGGCTCATTCGCCTTACACTGCCATTTTCAGATGCTTTGGCCATATGCTCCATTGCCTTCTCAAGGAATAGCCAGAAAGGCTTCAGACCTTGATGGATTGGGCATAGGAACTAGCCCCTCTTTCAGGAATATGCTGTTGTTGTCGTTGATTGCCAAAGAGTCGAGCACAACTCATAGTGACTCCATGAACAAAAGGCCTGAAGCCTTTCTCTAACTATCGTCATTTATCAATGTTCGTTGAGTTTCTAGAGGCATGTTGTATAGACTCTCTACATTTTTCCCCTATGCTTTATTCTTGAACATCTTCCACCATTCTGAATAAAATTTAGGAAAGATGGTGATGACTATTGATTCCTTAGTAATAATTTGGGGACCACTATTTAGGAACTAGGAAACATCCTTATCTCTAGCTTTAAAGTATAAGCTTATAACTAGCTACTTAAAAGTCACTTAAATAACTTAATATAAGCAGTAGGTAAGGCTAAGCAAAATATTAAACCCTGCTCTCATAAATTGGAGTCAAGGCAGATTCTGATAATGCCAGTCAGAAAACCATGATCCTTTAAAGTCAAAAGACTTCCCAGTTAATTTTGACATACCTTTTAGGAATACTTGGAGTCTCTGGTGGTGACACACTTGAACACTGTAACTTTGTCAGTTTAAGCCCCTCTAAGATGGGAAGAGACATTAAAATTGGAAAGGTGGAGGGTCTGAGAAAGAGAGGAAGACCTTCAGTGAGATCAATTGAGACAGTGACTGAGACAATGAGCCCTAGCGTGTCAGAGATGATGAAAATGGTGTAGGATAGGACAGGGCTCAGATCTGTTGGTCACAGGGTCACTAGAAGTTGTATGGGACCTCTCAGAACCTGACAACAGCCACAATGATGACTCAGAATAAAGAATAATGTGGTTTCAAATCTTGATATATGGGTTGCTAAGAGCTACAATCAACGCAGTGGCAACTGGTCTGGATTTCCTTTCCTTCCTCCCTTCCTTCCTTCCTCCCTTCCTCTCTCCCTCCCTCCCACCCTTCCTTCCTTCCTTCCTTCCTTCCTTCCTTCTTTCCTTCCTTTCTTCCTTCCATTTTCCTTCAAATCTTGGTGGAATCAACAACCATAATTTCGTAGATGGCGAGGCCCCAAAAGTAGGTATTGAAATGAGGTTACAGCTACTCTTGTTTACAGAATCCTCCTAACAAAAGTCAATCTAGCTATTGTATCCTCAAATGCAAGACATAGATCCATATTTATTTCATTGAGAATCCATCAAAATTCCCTAGTTGCTTGATAAGACTTTGTGAGCTAAAAACTATAATTAATAAGTCACATGGGTAGAGACTGCCCATCTTTTTCCCATGGCAGCTGGTTTGAGCCACTAGAGACAATCTTTGGGTTGGTAGTGAAAGTCTCTAAGCCTAAGCTATCAGGGTTCCCCAAAACATAGGTAAGTCTCCAGAATTTCTGTAATAATGTGGGAGAAGTAGACTTACTTTAAAGTCGCATTAGCATAAGAACCACTTAGTTAAACTTCAACTCAATTCAACTTAATTGCTGTCAAGTTGGAACCAACTCATAGCTAATCCTTCAATGGGCTTCTGAGGGTAGAAATCATGTGCGAGGAGATTGACCATCTTTATCCTGCAGAGCACCTGGTGGATTCAAACAATGAACCTTTGATTTAGCAGCACAACTGCTTAACCACTAAACCATCACAACTCCCTCATTGGGCATAATGAGATCCAAGAAAAGAGTGATAAGAATGTAGAGTTGAGGAGTGGAGAGAGGCACACATCCTCAATCTTTATTTGGTTCCAGTACTGTCTCAAGGCTTTTGAAATAGAAAACACTTTGAGCTAATTTCAAATGTTCAAGGGTGATGGATTACTTCTGCAGAAAGCAATGTAATTAAAATGAAGGTTCTAGTGGATAATGGACTACATACCTATAGATTTTTCCTTATGCTTTAAAGCTAAAATTATATTTCTTTTTCCTCTAAAACAAAAATCTGAAACTCAACAGTAGCTCCATTAATCTTAAAATAACAATCCATAGGGAGTTCTGTTGAACTGTACACACACACACACACACACACACACACACACCCAATCCATTCTGAATCAAATATTCATCCTCCCTCACATTCTACTACCAGATCTCAAGTTGAGGTGTTTGTACTAGTCCTGTTTCCCTAAAAAATTCCAACAACTTTCTTACTATCTTCTTCAAAACATTTTTCAATTGTCTCTATATGCCCTGAAAAAATACTGAAAGTCATTGATTTTCTACTTAAATGTGCTGTTGTTCTTGTTGGGTGTCATTGAGCTGAGTATGTCTCATAGTGATCGTAGGAATTACAGGTCTGAATCTTGTCCTATCCTGTGCCATCCTCACCATTTCTGACACACATGAGCCCACTGCTGCAGTGACTGTGTTGATCTATTTGATTGAGATCTTTCTCTCTTTTTCTGATTAGATCACAATATCCCTTTCCAAGGAATAGCCTCTTCTAGGAACATGCTCAAAATATCTGAGATGACTTTTCACCCTCCTTGCCTCCAAGGAGCACTGTGGCTGCACTTATCCCAAGACATATTAAACTCAAAGGCATCAACTCTTCTTCTTTAATCCTTATCCATTGCTCAGCTCTCAGATACAAAGCATATGATTGAAAATACCATGACCTGAATCAGTTGCACCTAAATCTTCAAACTGACATCACTGTTCCTTAGTTATTTGAAGAGACCTCTGAAAGCAGATTTACCCAATGCAATATGCCTCCTAATCTGTTGATGACACCAAGAGTGTTGGTTATGAATACAAGTAAGATGAAATCATTGAAAATTTTGCTAACAAAATCTTTGAGTACATTTGCCAATACAATGTAAATTAAGTCCAGATATCACTACTAAAATCATGCAACTGATATATTTACTCAGCACATTCTAATATTAAAGACCTAGCATACAATAAAGACATCTTTAATTACATTTAAATTAGTTCAGATCTTACCAACAATAGTGTCCTGGTCTCCATGTAACTTTCGAAGACGTTTCTTTCCCTTCTCTCTCACATCCCCTTTGTTCATAAAAAGCCATTGCATCTCTTAGCCTCTTAAAGCATTTATTTGAAAGCAAATCTACCTCTACTTCTCTGCTAATTAGTTTAAGCTTCTTGAAATAACTTTTTCTTCTCAAATGCTTTCCAGAAAGTCTTGACTTGACAAGAATGTCAACTCAAATGTCCTAAAACTCTGATAAATTTAGGTTGCTGCTTTTTGCTCCCCAATTGTACTTGAGTAGACTAATTTTTCACAGCTAGAACAGTAAATTGAGAGAAAAATGCCACAAGTTTAAGCTGAGTTTAGAATAGGCCCTGGTCCCAGGGAGAACACTGCTGATACCAGATGGAAATTGGCTAAAACCAGAAAATACCAGAAGAATGTTTATGTGTATTTTATTGACTTTTAAAAAGTATTTGAATGTGAAAATCACAACAAACTTAGGCTAGCATTAAGGAGAAAGGGAATTTCAGAACACTTAATTGTATTCATAGGAAACTTAGACCAAGAATCCTTTATTTGACTAGAACACTGTAGGGATTAACATCAAGAAAGAAATGCATCAAGGCTGTATCTTTATTCCATACCTGTTCAATCTATCTGGTGAATAAATCATTTGAGAAGCTTGACTTTATAAAGAATGTGGTATCAGAATAGGAGAAGGTTAAAAAAATCATTGTTATGCAAATGACACAACCATGCTTGCTGAAAGTGAAGAGAACTTGAAACACTTGTTGCAGAAGAGCAAAGACTACAGCTTGCAATATGGATTGCATCTCAACATCAAGAAAACAAATATCCTCGCTATTGTGCTAATAGGTGATATCGTAACAGATGGAGAAAAGATCGACGTCAATGTTTTCATCTCGCTTGGATCCACAATCAACATCGCTTGTACCAGCAATCAAGAAATCTAAAAATATATTGCACTGAAAAATCTGCTGTTAGGGACTTCTCCAAAGTATTGAAGAACAATGATGTCAGTTTATAAACTACGGTGAGGCTGATTCAAGCCCTAGCCTTTCAATCACCTGCTGTGCATCTGAGAACTGAACAATAAGTAAAGATGACAGAAGAAAGACTGATTATCTTTGAGTTGTGATGTTGGAGAAGAGTACTGAGTGACCTATGGACTGCCAGAAGAATATATATGTCTTGGAGAAAGTGATGCCAGTACGCTCTTCGGAGGCAAGGACCGTGAAGTTTCATCTCATATATTTTTTTTACATCTTAAGAGGCTATTCTGTGGAAAATGACACCATGCCTGGAAAGGGTCAGCAAAAGAGAGAAAGACCTTGAACTAGATGGATTGTCACAATAGTTGCAGCAGTGGTTTCAAGTTTATAGAAGATGGTGGGGAAGTCAAAGGATAGGAAAGTGTTCAGGTGTGTTGTTCATAGGATCGTTATGATTTGTACTCCTCTCAAGGACCCTTAACAACAGCAACACTATTAGGGGAGGAGGACTGTGCGTGCATGCAAGCACACATAAACACTAACTCCTCTGCTGTACTGTAAGATCCATTACGACGGAGGAGATGGGTTTCTTAATACTTCTTACGCTAAGAATAAAATTTGTTCTAGCTTAGAAATCAGTTGGACATTAAGGGAGGAAAATGTGATTGTCCTTTCATTTCATCCAACATCTCCAAGAATGAAACTCAAACTTGTTCAGATCAAGTTTTAATTGACTCATAACTGACCCTCAGGCAGGTTTTTAGAGGCTGTAAATTGCCCATCTTTCTCTCGTGAACTCACTGGTGAATCCAAACTGCCAGAGGACCATGACCGACCGTTGCTTTAGTAGCATAACTCCCTGGAGACCATGGCACCAGAGTGTCCAATAAGAACAACAACAAGCAAAAAACAAAAAAGGAGGCCATATTTTCATTTTCCAAGATTTCTCCCTAAAAAAGATTACCAAATACCCCTCAATCCTCTGTAACATGAGTATGTCAAAAAAAGGCCATAATTTCCTTTCCCTCTCATTTTTCCCCTAAGAAAGGATCACAAAAGAGCTCTTAATTCTTTGTAAAATGAATGTGTATCCACTACTAGCACATATAGCTGCATCTTTTTTTTTCTTAAGTTTGAATAAAAATAAGGCTCCAGGAATAGATGGTATACCAATTGACATATTTCAGTTAACAGATGCTGCCCTGGCCTGGACGTGCTCACCAAGTTGTGCCAAGAAATCTGGAGAACAACCACTAGGCCAACTGACTGGAAGAGATCGATATTTGTTCCTATCCCAAAGAGAGGTGACCCAAACGAATGTGGAAACTACTGAACAACCTCACTGATTTCACGTGCAAGCAAGATTTTACTGAAGATTATCCAAAAACGACTGGAGCAGCACATCAGCAGAGAACTACCAGAAGTCCAGGCTGGGTTTAGAAAGGGTCGTGGTACTAGAGATATTGTAGCTGATGTTAGATGGATCTTGGCTGAAAGCAGGGAATACCAGAGGAATGTCTATCTGTGTTTCATTGACTATGCAAAGGCATTTGACTGTGTAGATCATAACAAACTGTGGCTGACTCTGAGAAGAATGGGAATCCCAGAACACTTGATCGTTCTAATGCGAAACTTATACTTGGACCAGGAGGTAGTCATCAAAACAGAGCAAGGGAACACTGCATGGTTCAAAATTGGGAAGGGCGTACGCCAGGGATGCATCCTATCTCCATACCTTTTCAACCTATATGCAGAACAGATTATACGGGAGGCTGGACTCTATGAGGAGAACTGTGGGGTCAAGATTGGTGGACAACTTATCAACAACCTGCGTTATGCGGATAACACAACCCTGCTTGCTGAAACTGAAGAGGACCTGAAGTGCCTGCTGCAGAGTGTCAAGGACTGCAGCCTACAATATGGATTGAGGCTCAATGTCAAGAAGACAAAGATTCTCACCACTGGAACAATTGGCAGCATCAGGATGGATGGTGAAGAGATTGAGATTGTACACAGCTTTAGTTTGCTTGGCTCCATAGTCAACAGTCTTGGCACCAGCAGCCAGGAAATTAAAAGGCGCATTGCCATGGGAAAGTCTGCTGTTAGGGACCTCTCCAAAGTACTGAAGAGCAATGATGTCTCTCTGGAGACTAAGGTGCGTCTGATACAGGCCATGGTCTTCGCAATCACTTGTTATGCATCAGAGAGTTGGACAATGACCAGGGAGGGTAGAAGGAGAATTGATGCCTTTGAGCTGTGGTGCTGGAGAAGAGTGTTGAGAATACCATGGACTGCTAGGAAAACGAACAGATTTGTCCTGGAAAGGGTTAAACCAGGTGGCTCCTTGGAGGCAAGGATTCTGAGGCTCCATCTAACATACTTTGGACATGTGAGGAGAGACCGGTCCCTGGAGAGGGATATCATGCTTGGTAGGGTGGAGGGCCAGCGCAGGAAAGGAAAGCCCTCTATGAGGTGGATTGATTCAGTGATTGGGATAATTGGGATGGGAGTGTCAGAGACAGTGCAATTGGCACAGGACAGAGCGGAGTTTAGGGCTGTTGTACATAGGGTCGCTATGAGTTGCAAGCGACTCGACGGCACATAACAACAAAAACAACAAGTTTGAATGGAAAGGTTCTAAGAACCTTCTCAAATTATCATTTCTACAGAATTTCCTGAGTCCTAATTTTGACAAAATTGTGACTATATACAAAAGAGAAATATAGATCAGATTTTAGGAGAGTATGTGGGATTTATCCAAAGGTTATATATTTTATTATGTTACAAAACACACAATTTTATTTTAACAAAACGTTTACCTTTTTTGTTTTAATTACATATCTGGTAATCTATATTGCTTACAATAAGAGCAAACCTTTTAAACTTCTTAGTAAAATATAATTACTGTGTTATTATAGGTTTATTGTACATAATGACATTAACATACTTTGCTATGTGGATGGATGGGAATATGGGAATGCTGTGTTAGCCAATCGGCAAATCCACAAAAGGATTAGCTAGTCTCACCAATTCCCAAGGCATTGTAGTCTCACCATTAAATGAGGGAGATCAGCAACAGAAAAAAGTAACCTCATCACCAGCAAAATAGAAGAAAGAGAACGTAATGTATCCTTCGGGAACATTGAACGCATTCTTGCTCCGAAGACTAGGGCATACACAGCAATAGCCATACAGTGGAGAACAGGAGACCTGATTTGAGACAGAGTGGATTTGATTAACATCATTAAGCCAGAGGTAAGAAGTTTTTTGGTCAAATTTGTTGAGGGAAGAGAAAGAGGAAGACGGACAGTCAATACTGGCATGACTTACATATTTGTAACACTTGCCTAAAGCCAAGAGGTTGAGGCACCTGACAGCACATTTCAGGAGATGTCCTGACTGTATTTGGCTACAAACTGAATTATAGCTTTTTGACTTCCCAAATATGGGTCTGTGTGGTTTGTGAGTTATCATATCTGAATTTGGACCCTGTAAAGCAGTTAAGATTGAAATTGGGATGAGTGAAAAGAGGTATGTGAGAGTGGGGGACATGTGTGGTTTCAGGGGAATTGGTTTGGTTTTGTTGATGTTGTGGACATGGACAGTTCCCTTTTATGAAGTTGGTAAAGATCAGATATGGCTGTCCTCAGAGAGCCTTTACTCTTGTTACAATTACATAAAAGAATACGTAAGTGTAACAGATCTATAATTTTTAAGTAATAAACCCTCTCATATGTAGCAGTCAAATAAAAAACAGCAAATGATCAGCACCCAAAATGCACTATCCCACCCAAACAGCTACCCAGATATTCAGAAAACTGAGCATATTAATTAAATTTACTGTCTTAAGACTTTATATAACTTGAATTTTCTAATGAGTAATCTTTTATAAATTACTTTATTTGTTCACATTTTTAAACGAAGTGAGTATCAGGAGGACTAATTTTTTCTCATTGTTTTGTGATGTTTTTAAAGTTTATACTGCCCATAACTTACCTCGATAGTTATAGTAATTTTTATTAGAAAGAGAAAACGCCTCCACAGACCAAAAACAATTCTATCAAAGTCAGGCATAGTTCACCCCATTCAGCCCACCCCTTGGCAAAATATTTCTACCAGTTCCAAGATACATTGTTTCTCTAAGGGCATAGTGTGCTTCCTGCGAAGGACCCCCAAACCGCTGGTCCTGTTCTGTCCCGAGTGGACGGCGAAGACCCAAGACTCCAAG
>NW_006399900.1:5718226-5730797 GCF_000299155.1 Elephantulus edwardii | reverse complement strand
AGAACTATAGGGACTATATTAATTTCAATCTTTTCACCTGCAGGCTTCATTGTAATGGGCTCACAGAACTCACAGACAGTACTAATGAATATAGAGTTTTGTAGGCAAATAATAGATTGCAATTCAAGATCAGAAATGTCCCAGTATGTGTTTCTTCACTGAAGATAGTGTCTTTTCAGATGTTTTCACAGCTTAACTTCTTACTAGCCCTTGCCTTCAAGCTCAAGACCTTTGTCCTGCTCAGGCAAATGTTGGCAAAGCTCTTTTAACTCTGCTGGAGTAAGTACTCAGGATACATCTCCTCTATTATGTAAATTTAGGCCCCAAAGTACTAATTCAATCTTCATAGATTGACAAACCTGCCAAACGCCCAGAGGTCCCCAATCGATCAGTAAACCTCTTGCCCTGAAGAAACTCAGCTTTCTTGTTCTGTGAGCCAGAAACTATAAAGATGTTTCTAATTCAAGTCTACTTCTGCCACCTCCTTTTTGCTGCTTTGTGCCATCTGCCTATCTCATGTAATCTCTCCACTGTTACAGGTTTTTCTCTCTTGGATCAAAGATGGTCTGTGCAGGATATAAAGGTCCAAAATATGCACTGTATACTGTGCCTATGCTGTCAATGTGAAGGTACATGGCTTAAATCCACCAGATGCTCTGTGGGGAAAAGATGGACAATCTCTTCCAATGTGATTTACTGCTTCTGAAAGCCAACTGGAAGGTCAACTATGGGTCGGGTCCAACTCTACAGTACACAACAACAACAACAACGACCTGCCTCTTCTTTTTTGATGATAGTAAGATCACTGTGTTTAGCTCTTGATGGATTCTTTTAAGTTTGATCAGAAAACAAAATAGTTATCCTCCAAGTTTCTGTTCATTTCTTTTACTTCAACATTTCTTTTTTTTTTTAAAAGATATTTCTTTAATTTAACATTGTGTTTTATACAATAATTCACTTTTATACAATCACTTTACGTTTTCTTTCTTCTATTTTGCTGGTGACGAGGTTACTTTTTTCTGTTGCTGATCTCCCTCATTTAATGGTGAGACTACAATACAATACAGGCACTTTTATGCCTTGTTTCATTCATGTAAATTTTGTTTTATGAAAGTATATGTTCTAGTGGAATTTTCAGTCTCTTCTGACATCCATTTTGATTTTTTCTTTTCTTTGTCTGTGTAATGACCTTTATTTTAGTTTTCTTCATGGATGATGTATCCTTGATGTTCTCCATTAATTCATCTGGTCCCCAATCATTAATATTCAGTGCATCAAATCTATGTTATTGTTGTTGTTATGTACCATCAAGTCACCTGTAAGTCATAGCGACCCCACATACAACAGCTCTGAGCTGTGCTCTATTCTAAGCTAACTTTATTGTCTCTGACACACCTACCTCCATTACCCTCATCACTGAATCAATCCATTTCATTGACTCTCCTGTGCTGTCCCACCACTCTCTCAAGCATGATATCCTTCTCCAAAAACTGATCCCTTCTTGCAACATGTCCAAAATACTTTAGACAGAGCTTCAGAATCCTTGCCTCCAACAAGCAGCCTGGTTTCACCCTCTCCAGGACAAACCTGTTTATTTTCTCAGCAGTCCATGGCCTATTCAATACTCTTCTCCAGCACTACAGCTCAAAGGCATCAATTCTTCTTTTGTCATTCCTAGTCATTGTCCAGCTTTCTGATCCATAGCACGTAATTGCAAAGATTATTGCCTGCATCAGGTGCACCTTAGTCTTCAGACTGACATTGTTGCTCTCCAGTATTCTGGAGATGTCCTAACAAAAGACTTTACCAATGCAATTAATCTTTTTATTTCCTGGTTGCTGGTATCAAAAGTGTTGATTGTGGAGCCAAGCAAACTAAAACTGTTAACAATCTCAATCTCTTCATTGTCTATCATTATGTTGCCAATCAGCCCCTTGGTGAGAATCTTTGTTTTCTATCCATATTGAAGGCTGCAGTGCTTGACCTTTTGCAGCAAGTGCTTCAGGTGCTCCTCAGTTTCAGTACGCAAAGTTGTGTCATCTGCATAATTCAGATTGTTGATGAGTCTCTTCCTCCTCATAGAGCCCAGCCTCCTAGATGGTCTGTTCCACATATACATTGAAAAGGTATGGAGATAGGACATGTCCCTGGCATATAACCTTCCTGATTCTAAATCTATACTTGGAATTATTTTTAAATTCAAGTGAGATAGATTTAAGTTCATATTTTGGTTCTTGTAGACTTGTTTCCATTTTTTTTCAACTTCAATTTGAACTTGCTCACGAGTAATTGAGTCTGTTCTACAATATGTCCCTGGTTTTGTTTTGATTGCTGACAGTGGGATAATCATGGGCTTTTGAAAATTCTATGAATAATCGATGCATACTGAAAGTAGAACTTCTCAGACTTAAAACATTAAAAAGACATTTTTGTTGTTGGGTACATCGACTTAGAATTGACCCAGGACTGACCCTTCATTGTGTTTTCAAAGGCAGTTAATCGCCCATTTTTCTCCCATGAAGCAGTCAGTGGCCTTGAACCACATGTCTCTGGTATTGCAGCACAACTTCTCACTATGCCACAAGAGCTCCCTAAAAAGACATTAGAAAGACATTAAAAAAGAATGATGTAGTCATAGTAAAAAAAATTGCATCTATCCTGAAGTACAGTGCTGTGAGTGATTTGATACTCTCCATATACATAGAAGGAAGACATGTAAATACAACTTCTACTCAAATACATGCTTCAACCACTACAACCAATGAAGAAGCAATTGAGGACTTCTGCCATTGTACAGGCTGAAATGGTTGAATTAGCAATCAAGACACATTAGTAATAAGTGGTGACTGGAATGTTTAAATTTGGAACAAAGAAGCACTGGTAGTTGGAAAATGCAGACTTAATGACAAAAAAAGAGAAATTGTGAATTGATTGAAATTGGAAATTGAGTGATTAAATACTTATCATCGAGGAGGCTAAGAAAGTCCAAATTCTAACTTCTAGTTCCTGAAAGAGTGTTTCTCCCTGTGTCTCTTGCTTCTAGAAGATTTCCAGCACAGGCTTCTGGTTTAAATCGTGCTCTCACTTCCAGATCTGGTTTTTTTTACTGTATTGAGTTTCCTCCTCTGCTGGCTTTTCTCCCCCCTTGCCTTTTATGAGATGCAAATATAATAGGCTGCTTCTCGGTGAAACTCCCCTGGTAAAACACTGGCGTTATGATGAAACTGAGAGTGATAATACATCCCAAACTTCATCTTTTTATGTGTACTTGGGCATCATTATGTAACTTTCAATTTACATTGTTGTTGTTGTTATGTGCCATCGAGTCATTTGCGACTCATAGTGACCCTATGCACAAGAGCCCTAAACCCTGCTCTATCCTGTGCCAATCGCACTGTCTCCAACACACCCATCCCGATTACCCCAGTCACCGAATCTATCCATCTCATAGAGGGTCTTCCCCTCCTGCGCCGTCCCTCCACCCTCCCAAGCATGATGTCCCTCTCCAAGGACCCGTCTCTCCTTTCAACATGCCCGAAGTATGTCAGATGAAATGTCAGAATCCTTAGGACATGTATTTTCAAGGGGACATAGTTCAATTCATGACTTATATTTGAATAATTTATATATGTATATGTGTTAGAAGCAGGAGTGGCATCTACTTCCTAAACAACTTACTCCCCAAAACTCTACAAACTTTGATAATGTTGATAGTGTAGAGGGCTTAAGACCATTTTGTTCATAGAGTTGTTATGAGTCATGCTTTAATCAAAGATAATCAACAAGGTAGATAGACAGACAGACAGACGTATAAAGATAGATAGATAGATAGATAGATAGATAGATAGATAGATAGATGATAGATAGAAGCAAAACACCTTAAAAGAGTAGTTTTCTGGGCTGGAAAGGTTAGGACTTTAGTTATACAGAATAATCTATTAGTTGGCATCATAAAGTTTATGTTCTGCATCTAGGGAGGTGAATAGCATTTGGGACCTTAAATATGTTTGAATACTAATATATAATGTTCTCACCAGGTTATGCTAAGAAATCTGGAAGACCACTATCTGGCCAACTTACTAGAAGAGATCTATATTTATTCCCATTCCAAAAGCAGGTGACCTGAGAGTCTGAAAATTATCATGCAATATCAGTCATATTACACACAAGAAAAATCCTGCTGAAGATTGTCCAGAAATGACTGGAACAGTACATTGACTGAGAACTACTAGAAGCTGAGTTTAGAAGAGGCTAAGCACTAGAGACATTATCGTCAATGTCAGATGGATCTTGGCAAAAAGCAAAGAGTACCAGATGGATATCTGTCTGTGTTTCATTGACTCTGCAAAGGCATTTGACTGTTCGGATCACAATAAATTGTGGTTAACATTGAGGAGAATAGGAATCCCAGAACACTTGACTGTGTTCATGTGAACCCTGTATTTGGACCAGGAAGCAGTCCTTAGAACAAACCAGGGAAACACTGCATGGTTCAAAATCAAGAATGGAGTACGTCAGGGTTGCATCCTGTCTCCATACCTTTTCAGTCTATATGCAGAACAAATCATTCATGAGGCCAGGCTTTATGAGGAGGGATGTGATGTCAGGAATGGAGGAAGACTCATTAACAACTTGCATTATGCAGATGGCACAACCTTGCTTGTTGACACTGAGGTGGAACTGAAACACTTCCTGCAGAAAGTCAAGGACTATAGTCTTCAACCTGGATTGAAGCTCAACATCAAAAAGACAAAGGTTCTCACCACTAGGCCAATTGGCAGCACCATGATAGATGGAGAAGAGATTGAGATTGTTAGGAGTTATAGCTTGCTCAGCTCCATAATCAACACTCTTAGCACCAGCAGTCAGAAAATCAAAAGATGAATTGCATTAGGTAAATATGCTATCAGAGACCTTTCCAGCGTATACTGAGAAGTGGCAATGTCAGTCTAGAGACTAAGGTGCACCTGACCCAGTCCATGATCTTTGCAATTACTTGCTATGCATCAGAAAGCTGGACAATGACTAGGGATGACAGAAGGAACCTTTGAGCTGTAGTGCTAGAGAAGAATCTTGAACATACCATGGACTGCTAGGAGAACAAACAAGTTCATTCTAGAGAGGGTGAAGCCAGGTTGTTCCTTGGAGGCTATGATTCTGAAGCTCCATCTTAACATATTTCGGGCATGTAACCAGAAGGGACCAATCCTTGGAGGACATCATACTCAGAAGGGTTGGGGGACAGCACAAGAGAGGATGACCTCGGATGAGATGGATTGATACAGAAACTGGGACAATAGGGGTAGGTGTATCAGTGTCAGTGAGACTGTCTCAGGACAGGGGAAACTTCAGAGCTACTGTACATAGAGTCACTATGAGTCGCAGGTGACTCGATGGCATATAACAACAATATGTAGCTGTTGATCTCTACTTGTTACAATCAAATGAGTAAGAATAAAATCTGTCTCAGACAATAAGGGAGTCTATAGGGTTATAACCTAGTATAAGATAAGCCTTGACTTCCTCTATCCTTGAACAATAGCTAGATGGTGCCTGGCTACCACTACCAACCATTTAAATAGTACCGCATACAATAATTCTTATGGAACAGGAGAAAAACAAAACAAAATAAATATTTTTTTAAAAGTTTAGATTTACTGGATTAATTGAAACTAAAAGATCCTATGAAATTATTGCCCTGGGATACATTTTAAACCTTGGAAAGACACTGTCTTCAGAGGAGACTTTCTAGCAAAATAACAAGAGTAGCATTCAAAATAAAAGGCGTTATTAATGCATACAGTGCATGAAACCAAAAGGTCAACAACTATTGCCAAGCAAATACCTGTAGATATGGGGCAGGGAAACTAGAGTATTTTGAATGGAACAAGTAGAGCACAGTTAAAAAGAATGTTGAAACCTTGTTAAAAATGTAACTGAATCATGGAACAATTGTATAGAAGTTGTCCAATGAGAACTTATTTTGCTGTTTAAGTGTAACTATATCACATAAATACATATTTTGTTTAGAAGAAGATGGTTATGGAGAATTGGATAAAGTATTAGAATGATAAGACTTATCATTTATAATAAAACAAAGGTCCTGGATGAGGAAAAAATTCTTGACACTAAAATTGCTTTACACACACATGCATGCAAACAAATATTTCTCCTTTCCTTTTTATGAAAATACGTTTCCACATATTTTAAAATCCCATGTGTAAACATTCTTTACAAAACATGAACTTTCAGTGAAACCTAATCTACAGATGTGAGATAAGGAAAAATATGCAATAGCAATTTAGCACTTACTCGCTGTCATTTTAAGATGAAAGCGTTATTTGAAAAGCAGGGAAAATTCCTTGAATTTAAATTCTAAACAAAGGCATTTGGTTAGTCATTTGGAGCAATAACCTTGCTATTAATGTTCACTTTACTCCATTCTGATTTATCACTTTTTCTCCAGGGAATATGATTTCAAGAGCAGTAAGAGATGATATATTTATTTGGGACCAATTGAGGCTTATCCTTTTCTTAAAAAGTGGAGACCAGTGTGCCCCACGAAGCTCTGGTGACCCAGTGGGCAAGGAGTCGCACTGTCAACCCAAAGGCACGCAGTCCAATCACTTTGTCAGAGAAAGATGGGCAATTGCCTCCTGTGTGATAAAGCCCACTAAAGAGTCCGCTACTCAGCATCAGATTTTCTGATTCCGAGGCCAAGTGTCTGCAAGGAAACGCTTGTGCATCTGAGCAAGATGAAACCCTTAACAACTTCAATCTTTTCTCCACCTATCACAATGCTGTTTATTGGTCCAGTGGTGATAATTTTGGGATTTTTAAGAATGTTTTAATTGATTTTCAAATAATAATACCTTTACAGCATTACCTATACAATCTTTCATTGGCATTTTATTTCATACAACTATTCATAAACAGTCTATTTTACATTATGCTAGTTTATTTACAAAATTTAAATACATTGTTTTTCACACCAGATTCTTCCCCTTTCTGTCCCCTCCTCCGTCAGATTGTGCAATCTCATGATTATCCTTCCTCCACCTCCACATATCCTCACTCCTCGCTTCCACCACCCTTCCACTCCTTGGATCCTCATACTCATTCTACAACAATGGTTTTGTATAGTATTTGTTGATACGGGACTGAGTTAGTTCACTCAGCATAATGCTCTCCAGTCCCTCCCAAGTTAGGTAGTGACGTACAAAATAATTTTTCCTGTGTGCTGCATAGGACTCCATTGTGTGAATGTACTATAATTTCTTAATCCATTCAATTGTGATTGGTCATCTGGGCTGTTTCCATGTTCTTGCGATTATAAATAACGGTGCTATGAACCTTGGTGTACAAGTTTTAGTTTGAGCCTCAGTTCTCACTTTCTTGGGGTATGTTTCAAGCAATGTAATATCTGGGTTATATGGAATTTCTGTGTGCAGATTTTTGAGGAAGCACCAAACTGCCTTCCAGTGTGGTTGTACTATTTTATAATCCCACCAACAATGTATAAGAGTTCCTTTCTTGCCATATCCTCTTCAACATTTATTACTTGCTGTCCTGTTAAACTTTTGGATAAATTATGTATGTATCCTGCATTGAAACAGATGTGGGAGAGAACAGTTTAAAAGTGATATAAGAGTGGGTATTACAGTTATGACAAGAGTCCAGAATGAAGGCTGCATAGTGGAGTATACTTGGGGGAGGGGGAGGATTGTATGCCAATGAAGGAATTTTTCTTTTACTTTTCAAAGAGAAGAGCAAACTAGGGGGGAGGGGTGAGCAGGGAGAAAAATGCAACAATAAATAAATGGAAATCCAAAATCTCTGTAAATGTTCATTAAAATAAATAAAATTTAAAAATCCCTTTGTCATTGCTACTGGAATGAGATGGTATCTCACTGTGGTTTTGATTTGCATCTCTCTTATTGTTAGTGATTTTGAGCATTTCTTCATGTGTCTCTTAGCCATTTGAATATCTTCCTCTGTGGAAATTCTTTCCATGTGTCTTTCTCATTTTGTAATTCGGTTATCAGTCTTTTCTTGTGGAGGCCCAGGAGTATTCTGTAAACTTTTGTTATGAGACAGCTGTTATTGGTGAATGTTTATTCCCAGTCTGAAGGTTTACTTTTTACCCTGCAAGAGAAAGGTTTTGATGAACACAGAGATAAGAATTTTGTTTTCTTGATGTTGAGATGCAATCCGTATTGAAGTCTTCAATCCTTGATTGCCCTTATCCAATAAATGTGTAAAGTCTTCCTTCTCAGTTTCAGCAAGTAAGGTTATATCATATGCATAATTCATGTTTTTACTGAATCTTCCTCCAACCCTTATTTCACATCTTTCTTCATAAAAATTATCTGGAACTCTTTGCTCAGCATATAGATTGAAAAGGCTTGGAGAAAGGATATATCCCTGATGCTTCCCTTTCTTGATTTTGAACCATACTGTATTCCCTTGCTCTGTTTCGATAATAGCTTCTTGATCTGATCTAGGGACAAATTTTTCATTCATACAGAGAAGTCTTCTGGGATTCCCTTTGTTCTCAGTGTTAGGATCAATTTGTTGTGATCCAAATAGTCAAACATTTTTGTAGTAAATAAAATACAAATAGACATCACTGTGGTACTCTCTGCTTTTGGCAAATCCATCTGACTTTGGCAATGATGTCCATAGTGCCATAGCTTCTTCTAAATCCAGCTATTGTTTCTTGCAGTTCTCTGTTGATGTACTGTTATAGTAATTTTTTTCTTCTCATTTTTTTAAAATGTCTTGCAACTCATTTTTTTTAAAAAAATTACACTGTTTTACCTACAGAATTCGTATATATTGTCCCTCAAACCTCATACTCCCACCTCCCCAATTCATCTTACCCCACCCATCAAATCATATGACCTCATGATAACACAACCCACCCATCCTCACCCTTCTGATTCTCTCCCTTCCCCCTTAGATTCTCACATGTGTTTACTAGTTATCTATTTTTATAATAAACAGTATTTGTCTCCATGGGACTGAGTTAGTTCATTTAGCCTAATACTCTCCAGTCCCTCCCAAGTTAGGTATTGATTTATAAAACCATTGCTCTTGCGTGCTGTGCATTATTTCATTGTGTAAATATACCATAATTACTCAACTCATTCTATTATGGTTGAACATTGGGCTCTTTCTATGTTCTTGCAATGGTGAATACCACTGCTATGAGCATTGGTGTACAAGTCTCCATTTGTGCTTTAGTTATCGTTTTCTCAAGGTATATGCCAAGCAATGGAATGGCTGGATCATACAGAATTTCTCTGTTCAGCTTTTCGAGAAAAATGTCAAACTGCTTTCCAGAATGGTTGTACCATTTTACAGTCCAACCAACAGTGTATTATAGTTATCTCACCACATCCTCTCCAACATTTATTACTTGTTGCCCTGTTAAACTTTGCCAGTGATAATGGAGTGAGATGATATCTCAGTGTGGTTTTTATTTGCATCTCTCTTCTTGTCAGTGATTTGGAACATTTCTTCATGTATCTGTTGGCCATCTGAGTATCTTACTCTGTGAAAATTCTTTCCATATATTTTGCTCATTTCATAATTTTGTTTGTTATCAATCTTTTCTTGTGGAGGACCTGGCATGAGACAGACACATAGACCTAGGGAACAGAATTGAGAACTCGGAAAAGGACTTATCTATATATGGTCAACTGATATTCGACAAGGAATCAAACCTATCAAATGGGGAAATGATAACCTCTTCAAGAAATGGTCTGGTAAACTGGACTTCTACCTGCAGAAAGCTGAAACAGGATTCACATCTCACTTCATACACAAAAATCAACTTACGGTGAATCAGAGACCTGGGAGTAAAGCCCAAAACCATAAAATTAATCAGAGACAAACTAGGACCTAGCTTAGATGGTTTAAAGAGACTTCCAAGTACAGCTAGAAATGCACAATATGGAGAGTAAAAAAGAAAGATGAATGGGACCTTCTAAAGATTAAAACCTTATGCACATTAAAAACTTTTTCCAGTAGTGTGAAAAGAAAACCTACTGATTGGGGAGGAGAAAAACCCAAATAAATATTTGGCAATACAATTTCAGAAAAGGGACTGTTATAGTCATCTAAAAAAAAAATTAAACAAAATCTCCTGCAAGAGTTTGCTTGTATGTGATATTAATGATATTGTTTGACAATTTCTGTATTCTGTTGAATCACCTTTTTTTGGGACGAGATTAAATATGGATCTCCTCCAGTGAGTTGGCTAGGTAGTTCTCCTCCAGAATTCTTGGCACCTAGTAAGCACATTCAAGGATATATAAGTTTGTTGACTTATGTTAATTGATATTCCATCAATTTCTGGGGCCTTATACTTTGCAAAATCCTTTAAAGCAGTTTTAAATTAATCCTTTAATACCATTGGGTTTTGATCATCTGCTGCTTCTTGAAATGATTCTGTCATATAAGTAATTCTCTTTGATAGAGTGAGTCCATGGATTTCTTATACCTTCTTTTGCTACTTCTTAGATCATTCACGATTTTGCCCATAGCACATTTAAGTGTTGCAAGTCAAGGTTTGAATTTGTTTTTCAGTTCCTTCAGCATGAGAAATAGCGAGAGTTTGTCCCTTTTGACTTTCTGACGCCAGTTCTTCGCATATTTTGTTGTAATACTTTGACCTCAAAAGTTGTGCTTTGAAATCTTCTGTTCAACTTTTTAATTTTTTTATTTTATATTGGTTTGAATACAAAATTTGTGTTTCATACTTTTAATAATTCACATTGTGTTTCATACTTTTAATAATTCACATTGTGTTTCATACAATCATTCCCATGCATTATGTTTTATATAATTAATCATCATTGAACTTTACACACCATTACTCCATCTTTTCAGATCTCGCCCTGATCTTTCCAATTTCCTTTACTCCCTCCCTCTACCCACCAAATTATGTGACCCATAATTAAGCCCCTGTCCACCATCAATCTATGCTTCAACTGAGATACATAAAGAAATGCACAAAATCACTGGCAATAAGAGAGATGCAAATCAAAACCATAATGAAATACCATCTCACCCGAATAGCAGTAAAAAATTTAATAGGACAGCAAGTAAGAAATGTTGGAGAAAGTGTGGAGAGATTGGAACTCTCATACACTGGTTGGTGGGATTGTAAAATGGTATAACCACTCTGGGAGGCAATTGGGCATTTCTCAACTTTTTAACTTCCTTTGTTTTGGTCTTTCTCAGAGTTCTAGCACAATACGCTGCAAATGGAACAAATATGCTAATCATATTAAAACTAGGTCTCAGCTTTTTGAGGAAGCACCAAACAGCCTTTCAGAATGGTTGTACCTTTTTACAATCCCACCAACAATGATTAAGAGCACTTCTCTTGCCATATACTCTCAAACATTTATTACTTGCTGTCCTGTTAAACTTTGTCACTGCTACTGGAGTGAAATGATACCTCATTGAGGTTTTGAGTTGCATCTTTCTTATTGCCAGTGATTTTGAGCATTTTATCATGTGTCTGTTAGCCATTTTAATATCTTCCTCTGTGAAAATTCTTTCCATGTCTTTTTCCCATTTTGTAATTGGGTTATCACTTTCTTGTGGAGGCCCAGGAGTATTCTGTAGACCTTTGTTATAAGACACTTGTTTGAGATAGTATTAAAAAAACCAAAATAAACCCCCACACACACAAAAAAAACCAAACCCAAAAACTGGATCTCAGTTATTAAAACAATTTTAGCTCAAAGGAATAAACATGATGACAAAAGTAAGAGTAAATATGTGCTCTAAAGAACACAACTATCATTTTCTGCTTGTCCATGTAAAATGTTCATAAAATACGTATCTCAGGACACATCCTTTGGATTTATCACATATTCAAATAAAAGACAGACAGTGTTTAGTTTTGTGTTGTTTTTCCTCTACTTTCTTTCTGAAACTACTTTAAGAAAAATGCCACAATTTTCCAAAACCTCTGTAAAAAATAAATAAATAAATGAATAAATTTTTTTTTAAAGTTGCAAATAGAAATACCATTTGTCCCAGCAATTCCACTAATGGGAGTATATCCTAAAAGAGCCAGAACTGCCACCCAAGCAGATATATGCACACCCAGGTTTATTGCGGCTTTGTTCGCAATAGCAAAGAGTTGGAAACAACCCAAGTGCCCATCAACAAACGAATGGATAGAGAAGCTCTGACATATTCACACAATGGAATACTATGCTTCATTGAAAAACAAGGAACTCAGGAAATATTATGCAAAATGGATGACCCTGGAGGACATTGTGCTAAATGAAATATCTCAGTCACAAAAGGACAAATATTGCATAGGGCCACTGTTGTAAAAAAGGATTGACATCAGGGTTGAGGGAAGACAGAAAAGGAGGGGAGGAATGATGTATATTGCACTGAAACAAATTAGGGAGAGAACTGTTTAAAAGGGATATATAAATGGGTATTCTTGTCATTACAGAAGTCCAGAGTGAAGGCTGCACAGTGGAGTGGACTTGGGGGGAGGGATTGCATAACAATGAAAGAGTTTTTCTTTTTCTTT
>NW_006399900.1:5709069-5718126 GCF_000299155.1 Elephantulus edwardii | reverse complement strand
TAAAAGATTAAAAATAAACGTTGTCATACAAACAAAAGATCAGGAAAAGAAAGGTAAAATATAAAAAGAAAAGTTTTGTATGCAAATTCTTTTATAAGCAAAGTATATCTCAGTCAATAAAATATGAAAAAATAAGGATTACTGCTGTAATACAGTCTGCTCTAGTTACAGTACTTCTGGTAGATTTTGCACTTCTGTAAATAGAAAACATGGTCAAATTAGGTTTACACCACTCTGTTAATGATGCAACTTTGATTTTTTTCTTTTTTTTTTTACCATTGTCATATATGAGATGGTAGGAATTCAAACAAAGCAAGTGGGACAAAAGCAGACTTTGATTCTTGTTTTCAAAATCATGATGTAGAATTTTAAAAATCTCTAAAATGTCAGCAGAAATGCTCTAAATATTTCAATAATTAGTATGATGTGGAAAGGCACTGCTTAATTAGTACAACAACTTAATTCTTCAGAAGAAACTAAGAGGGAAAAATATCTCAAGGGAAAAAGAGCCTTATTTATGCAGAAGACATTGTCAATTTTAAAACATTAGAATACCATGTGTATTGTGATCAACCAAGTGCAAATATTTTTATAAATTGTTAGATCTATCAAAGCACATATTAGTAAATATTTACAATGTTTTATACTAATAAATGCATGAAATAATTTATTATCAGAGTTCTCAAAAAACTCTTTAATATTAATGTTCATATTTTCTCAAGCTTTCAACATTTGAGCTTTAGATCATGAATATCAGATACAGATATTACATGCAAATTTTAAATTTTTAAAAAAAATTTTGCATAAAAAAGAAAATATTTTTTAAAAAAACTTTCACATAATTGAGAAGGAAAGCATCATGTGCACATTTTCAATCTCAATTTTAATGTGGTTGCGGTTTCCTTAATCGGTATCAAGGTTCACAGCTAATGGATTTCTTTGCTCACAATTTGCTTCTTCTTTATCAGAGAAGCTTAGTTTAAAATCATCTGTCAAGAGCAATGATGGTAAATGGTTGGTGTTTTATTCAAATACTTAGGTGTCTGAAATCTGTATAGATATCTGTGGCCAGCAGTAATGAGTTCGACATTTTGGATACTAAATATATTTGTGAGTTGTAAGTAGTATTAAGTAGAATCTGTCTCATATGATCTTATGAAAATTTGACTTTTTTTTTATAAAATACAGAAGAGAAATGTGATTACTTTTCCCTATAACAGGTAATGATTTTTGGTGTGGAAATAAAGAAAGTTGTCCCTGGGATCCCAGGAAACAAGTTGTAAAGATGTGGGTACAATCCATGACCGAATTTCTTTTCTTCATCCTTTAACACTAAATCAGTATCAGGAAGCAGATTACTGCCCCCAAAATTGCCTAGGAATATATATCTGTGTGAGAATTCACTTGTTGCACAAATGGCCGTACTCTGTCAGTACTGATCTGAGGGCAAGCTCCCTCGATAGTTACTAGCCAAGTTAAAAATAACTACAATCCTTAAGGCTTAATCACCAGTAATCAATAGGACAAATAATGTGTTCCTCTTGCTTTATACATGCACTATCCATGTGCCAAATATGGCTCACATTTTGTACTAAGGTATTGTGTTTTATAGGAACACAGATGCTAACTATACATGATAGTAATTGCTTTTCCATGGTGTGGGCAGAGTCCAGGAGTGGCCATTTGGTTTGATAATGTTGCCAAATGCTCATGATGCCTTCTCTCTGAAAATAAAATCTGTCATTAAACTTGTGGCTGATTTTATACTCATCTCAATTATAATGTAATATTTATTTGATTTTTTAAACAAAGAGTACAAAATGGAATTTTACTGCTGTGATTTGGGTTACTTAACAATTTTTCACAATAAAATATATCACTTTATATCAGAAAGGCATTATTTTACTCTCTAGGTAAAATTAAGTGGTTCAATAGGAAGGTTACTGTATTTTGTTTGTAAGACTAAGAAAGATTTAAAACTTTGTCACTCTGTGGAACATTTATTATCTTTAATTTACAATTAATTTATTCCATTTTTGAGGTACAAATGGAAAATACACTTTTAAAAGAAGTAGTATCTTATTTAAGTTTTGATTTTTTCTTTTATTTCTTTGTGGCTGTTTGAATGAAATGCTTACATTATCCCAATACAAATAAATCTCTTTCAATGTTTGCTAAAGAGTCCTATTTACTCATTACATTTTTTTTCCATATTAATCTGTATTTTAAAATTTCTTTTACCCTTATGACAATATTTATGCCATGACAGAATCTTTGAAATGATGATATTTTTAAGAACTGGATTTTTTTTAAGAGGCAGGAAATTAGACAAAAAAAATTTATATCAACACATACAAAGGGGAAAGCAGGTAAATTTTCCCGTCACTTAGAATTGAGAAAGAGTAGCTGTTTTTCTCTACTTCAGGTTGAGGGCAAAAGAGTCAAGCTGTGTGCAGAGAGAAACAAATGTTTTATAGTGTTTATCCTGTTAAAAAATTCAGAATAAAGTACTTCTGATTTTGAAATACTATAAGCATCCAGGATGTCAATACTTAAATGTTTAATGTGGCTGAATGCATACAATTTTAAATCTTTCTAAAACTAAAAAAGTTAGTTCCACTATAGGCAAAATAACCAAATTAAATAAAATCTGAATATATATGAACACTGAAAGAAAATTATGAAACCATACAATGGTGTTCTTTATTAATGTTTTACTACTTTTTGAAGCCTATTTTTTTGTATACAAAATACATTTTAAGATGTAATTGTAATTATGCTTTAGTATGATTATATTTTATTCTCCAACTATTGCAAGAAATTTTCACATTGTTACATCATGCATTCCATAGTCCATATTAAGGACATTTGAAATTGCTGTATAATCCATATAAATAATCATTTAAAAAAATAAATCCTTTTTCATGTAAATATTCTGGATAACTTGTTACTTGGTACTGTCTAATTACAACTATTAAGACTCATAGCAACCCTTTGCACTACAGATCAAAACCTTGCCATATTCCACACCATCCTCACTGTCCTCACCAAACTCAACCCCATTGTTTCACTTATTGCATCACTTTATCTTATTGACAGTCTTCCTTTCAGATCAGACAATGACATTCTGCTTTTCCCAACATGATGTCTTTTCCCAAGAACTGTTTCCTCCTGACAACATATCAAGAGCATGTGACACTTTTTTGCCATCTTTGCCTCTAAGGATCACCTTGCTGTGCTTCCTCCAAGACAGATTTCTTTGTTACTTTGAGAAAGGATGTTGTTGCAGTTGTTATGTATCATCAAGTTGCCTGTGACACACAGTGACCTTATATGTACAGTGCCTCTGAACTCTGCTCTATCTTGAGCCAATTGCATTTTCTCTGACATACCTAATCTCATCTCTCCAGTTCATTTCTTCCTGAGTCTTCCCTTCCTGTGCTGTCCCTTCACCCTTCCAAGCATGATGTTCCTTTCCAAGGACTGGTCCCTCTTGGCCATGTGCCCAAAATATGTGAGACAGAGCGTCAACATTTTTGTCTCCAGGGAGCATCCTGTTTTCATCCTGTCCAGGACAGATATGTTTGATTCCTGGCAGTCTACAGTATGTTCACACTTCACAAGAACCACAACTCAAAAACATTGATCCTTCTTATATCAACCTCAGTTACTGTCCAGCTTTATGATGCATAGCAAGTAATTGCAAAGACCATGGTCTATATTAGGTGCACTTTAATCTCCAGACTGATATCATTGCCCTTCAGTACTTTAGAGAGGTCCCTGACAGGAGACATTCCCAGTGCAATTTGTCTGTTGACTTCTTGACTGCTAATACCAAGTGTGTTGATTGCAGACCCAAGCAAGCTGAAGTAATCAATAATCTCAATCTCTTCTCCATCATCATGAAGCAGCCAACTGGTCCAGTGGTGAGAATCTTTGTTTTCTGATGTTGAGCTTCAGTCCCTATTGAGACTACAGTCCTCGATCTCGTGCCCTCTTCAGTTTCAGCAAGCAAGGTTATGTCATCCGTATAATGCAGGTTGTTGATAAGTCTTCCTCCACACATTTTTCCTCATAAAGTCCAGCTTCCTGAATTATCTGTTCTGCATATAGTTTAAAAAGGTATGGAGATAGGATGCATCACTGATATACACCATTTCTGATCTTGAACCACAAAGTGTTCCTCTGCTCAGTTCTGACTACTACTTCCTGGTCCAAGTATAAGTTTCACATGAGCACAAGTAAGTGTTCTGAGATTCCCATTTTTCTCAAGGTTAGCAACAATTAGTTGTGATACACACAGTCAAATGTCCCTGCATAGTCAATGAAACACAGATAGACATTCCTTTGTTACTCTCTGTTTTCAGCCAAGATCCATCTAATGTTCACTATGATGACCTTAGTGTCACGGCCTCTTCTAAATCCAGCCTGCACATCTAGAAGTTCTGTACTTATGTACTGTTCCAGCCATTTCTGGATAATATTCAGCAGGATCTTACTTGCATGTGATATTAGTGATATTGTTTGATAATTTCTACACTCTGTTGAATCAGGTTTTTTAAAATACAGATCTCTTCCACTCAGTTGACCAGATAGTCATCCAAATGACTCTGAAACTCAACATTCTCTATTAAAACCAATCAGTGTCTTCTCACTCTGTTAAAATAACTACATATCAATCCATGTACAAGTTTCACACATGATCACTTTTCATCTGGTATTTGGACTATAATAAGCTTTTTCTACTTTTTGGAAAATTACATAGAATTTGTGGAGTGCCTACTGTATTCCAAATACTACTATGCATTTTCACATATATAATCTATACTATATATAATTAACTTGATTTTATATATATCTATTCAATCTGTTGACAGATTGGAAAGAATTATTTTGGGAAGGACTATATGATCAAGAGTCAATGGTAATGATGGAAGAAGTTCAAGCTTCACTAAAATGATCGTCAAAAATAAGTCCTCAGGAACAGATGAGATACCAATTGACATGTTGAGTAACAGTGGCAACCCTGAATGAGTTTAACAGTTAATGCCAAGAAAACTGGAAGCTAGCTGCCTAGCCAACTAGCACAAAGAGATCTGTATTTGTCTCTATTCCCAAGAAAGGTAATCCAACTTAATATGGAAATTATAAATAAATATAATTAATATTACTTGCAAGAAAATATTGCTGAAGATCATTCAAAATCAACCAGAAGAGTAGTATATAGACATAGAACTTTAAGAAGTTCAAGTTGGGTTTAGAAGTGGCCATGTCACCAAGGATTTCTTTGCTGATGTCAGAAGGATGATAGCTGAAAGCTGAGAACAACATAAGAATATCTATATTCCTTAGAATATATCTATATGACTTATTGCCTATCTCTATATACTTTATTATGTTTATATGCTTTATTGTCTATGCAAAGGCATTTGACTATATAGATCATAACTAGAGTCAAATTTGAGAAGAATGGGAGTCTCATAATTATGTTTATATGAAACATATACATAGACAAGGCAGCTATTGTTCAAATAGAGCAAGAGAATATGCATAATTTAAAATTAAGAAAGGTATGATTAAGACACAACTCAATGGCTCTTAACAACAACAAAAATGAGAAAACTAAGTTGGCCTAGTGGATAGAAAGTTGCACTACTAAGCTGAAGGACCTCAGGCCTGGTTTTAATTGTTTTGGTCAAACATTCTTCTAAGTTGTATAGCACTGTCCATTTGCTGTACAGAGGTAACTTGTGGTTGCTGTGATGCTAAACACTGTGACACTGATGTGTCAAATGTAATAATGGTTACCCATGGTGAACAACGTTTGATGGAGCTTCCAGATTAAAATAAGCTTGGAAGCAAGAGTGGCATCCACTTCCAAAATAGCTTGCCTCCAGAAATCCTATGAACTTGGAGAAACGATGAAGATCATACAAGTGTTCAGGTCTTTTGTTCATAGTGTCTCCATGAGTTGTCTACAACTTGATGACACTTAACAACAACATGCGTTAGGACTGTATCAGTTTTTCAATACCTATTTTGTATAATGAGCAAATCATTCAAAAACTAGACTAGGATCAATTAGAGGAAGACTCATTAACAACCTGTGTTATGTAGATGATACAACCTTGGTTGCTAAAAGTGAGGAGAACTTGAAAAGCTTGCAGCAGATCAAATACTGCAGCCTTCATTATAGATCACAACATCAAGAAAACAAATATTTTCACCAGTGGACTGATAAGCAACAATGTGTTCGAGAAAAGATTGCACTTACTGACAATTTCACCTTACTTGGATCCAGAATCAACAACCTTGATACCAGCAATAAGGCAATCAGGAGACATACTACTTTGGGAAAGTCACGGATCTCTCCCAATTATTAAACAATGATGCCATTTTGAAGAATAAAATGTGCCTGATTCAGGTCATGATCTTTTCAATCACTTTCTATGCATCTGAGATATGGACAATGAATGAGGATGACAGAAGAAATGATGCCTTTGGGCAGTGGTGCAAGAGAAGAGTACTGAACATACCACGGTCTGCCAAAAGAATAAACAGGTATTGTTCCTTGGAAGTAAGGATTACAAAGCTTCGCCTCATGTACTTTGTCATGTTGTTGTTGTTGTTAAGTACTGTCAAGTTGTAGGCAACTCATAGCGACCTTATGAATGAAAGACCTGAACACTTATATAATTTTGATCATTTCTCCAGGTTCTTAGGGTTTCCAGAGGCAAGCTATTTCAGAAGTGGATGCTACTCCTGCTTCCAAGCTTGTTTTAATCATGGAGCTTCACCAAACACTGTCCACCTCCACCATGAGTGACTATTATCGCATTTGATACATCAGTGTCACAGTGTTGAACATCACAGCAACCACGAGTTACCTCCGTACAGCAAGTAGACAGACCTGTCATATTGTCAGGAGAAGCGATTCCTGGGAAAGTGGTAATATGCTTGGAAAAGTGGAGGTCAGAAAGTGAGGAAGACCCTCAACCAGATGGAATGACAAAGTGACTGCAGCAATGAGCTCAAGTAAGTTAGATATCATGAGGCTAGCACAGGATATGACAGGGTTGAGATCTGTTGTTCATAGGGTTACTAGGAGGGTAATCACTCAATAGTACCTAATAACAATAACAGTTCATCCTGTATTCTGAGTAAATAATTTATGAAGTTGGACTATATGAGGAATGTGGCATCAGGTTTGAATGAAGACTAATCAACAACCTGTGTTATACAGATGACAGAATCTTGCCTAAAGAAAGCAATTGCTGAAGATCACAGACTGCAGTCTTCAATATAAACTACATTTTATACTGGTTAACATACAAAGTTCCACATACATTGTTTTCCACACTGAATCTTCCCTTCCCTTTTGCTCATCTCTCCTTCTCTCTACCCTTCATACTGTGTAACTCCCTGCCCATCCTCACCCCTCTGCTCCTACTCTTCTGTTCTTGGAGTCTCATACATGTTTTACTAGTAATCTTTCTATTTCTAGAATAATGGTCTTATATAGTATTTGCCCTTATGGGACTGAGTTAGTTTAATTAGCATAATGTTTTCCACTCTCTCTCAAGGTAGGTAGTGATTTTCAAAATCATTGCTCCTGCATGCTGCATAGTGTTCCATTGTGTGAATGTACCATGCTGAATCCATTCGATTATAGTTAGACATTTTATTTAAAAAAGAGTAATTGTATTATAAAATAATAATAACAATCTTTATTTTAATTTTATTTTAAATAATATTAATTACATTTCAATACCAAGAAAATAAAAGTCCTTATTCTTTGACCAATAGGCAACATCATGACAGAAGGAGATAAGATTGTTCAATAAATTCATTCTACTTATCACCTGTAGTAGCTGCAGTTAACAAATCAAAAGACATGTTGCATTGGTAAAATCTGTTATCAGGGACCTCTTCAAAGTGCTAAAGAGGAAGGATATCAGTTTAAAGGCTAAAATATGCCTGACTCAAGCCATAGTATTTTCAGTAGTTCTCTGTATATGTGAAAGCTGGAAAACAGAAAAAGGATGATAGAAGAAACAGCAATGCCTTTGTGTTATGATGTAGAAAAGAATACTGAACATCTACCAAAAAGAGCAAACAAGTGTCTTGGAGAAGGTGTAACCAAGGTTCCCAATAGAGACAAACATGGGAAACATCGATATTTATTGTTTGTAGAATTACAAAGCCAGAAGAGGAAGATGAAGATGGGTATCAGAAGAGACCCTGAATATTGCACTAGATTACCAAGAAGCCAAAGCAAAAAGAAGAAATTAAGGAGCTAAACAGAAGATTTCAAGGGACAGCTCAGGCAGACAAAGCAAAGTATTATAACAAAGTGTGCAAAGAGCTGGAATCGGAATATCAAAAGGGCTGAACTTTCTCAGGGTTTTTTAAGCTGAAGGAACTGAGAAACAAATTAAAGCCTTGAGTTGCAGTACTTAAGGATGCTATGGGCAGAATTTTTAATTACTCAGGAAACATTAAAAGAACATGGAAGGAGCACACAGAGTCACTGTACCAAAAAGAACTAGGTAACACAGAAGAATTTTCATGAAACCACATATGATCAAGAGACAAAGATGATAGAGGAGGAAGTTCCAGCTGCTCTGAAGAAATTGGCAAAAAAACAAGGCCCAGGAATTGATGACACACAAATTGACATATTTCAGGAAAAAGATGCCACCCTGACATGCTCATCAGGTTGTAACAAAAAGTTTGGAGGACAATACTTGGCAAAGAACTGGAACAGATCTATATTTATTTCCACACCAATAAAAATGGTGACCTTACACAGTATGGAAATGACTTAGCAATATCATTAATACCACATGCAATTAAAATCTTGCTGAAGACGATAATATTTGTTGTTGTTGTTGTTATTGTTGATTGACATTGAGTAGAGCACGACTCATAGTGACCCTATGAACAAAAGGCCTGAAGCCTTTCTATAACTATCGGCATTTATCAATGTTCATAGTTTCCAGAGGCATATTGTTTAGGAAGTGGATGCCACTCCTGCTTCAAATATAACATATATAA
>NW_006399900.1:5704164-5705736 GCF_000299155.1 Elephantulus edwardii | reverse complement strand
TTTGCTTCATAGAATGAATCTGGGAGGGTTCCATCTTCTTCTATTTTCTGAAATAATTTATGTAGAATTGGTAACAGTTCTTCTTTAAACGTTTTATAAAATTCACTTTTATCTATTTTTTCTTTAGTTTCAGGGTAAAAACTGTGCAAGAGTCAAAGAAGGCTAAACATATATTTTGATTGTCAACTGAATTAGAGGCCATTACCTTGAATAATATCTATAAATTTAATGATAAAGCTGTAAAATATGCAAAGCAAATGTTAATAGATTTAAAGACAGAAAAGAGACCATCACAATAATAATAATTCACCATTTTTAGTGAAGGCTAGAACAACTAGAAGAAATACAATAAAGATGTAAAAGAGCTAAACTATCAAATCTTGATCTTACAAATATAACACAACACTTCATCCACTATGAGCTCAATAAGTGTTCTTCTCTAGTGTGCATGAAACATTCTCCAAAATAGACTATATGTTAAATCACAAAGCAAGTTCTAATAAATTAAAAATATCAAAATTTTCAGGCCACAATGATGTAGAAGTCAAGGACAAGAGGATAAAGTAGAAAAAAAACCTTGCACTCAAAAAAGAAATACCAATTTGTTGAATAATATTGGGTAATGAAAGAAAAAAATTCTAACCAACAGAATCTAACATCATCATATCAAAAAATCATGTTTAAGTACAATTCATATCACCTATGCAAAGATGATTTAGCACAACAAAGTTAATCAATGTAATCCACTACATTGAAAATACAAAAGAAAAGAAACACTTGATCATCTCAACTTATGCAGAAAATACATCTTACAAAAATTAACACTATGAATTAATTAAAACACTAAAAAAATAGAACAGAGGGAAATTTCCTCAACATATCTAAGAGCGTATATACAAAACCACTAGCCAACATCACACTCAGTGGAGAGAGATTAAAGTCATTCTATTTGCAAACAGGGAGCAGACAGGGATGCCTGCTATCACCATTCCTAATAAATATTGTATTCCAAATTTTCACTGAAGCAATAAGGCAAGAAAAGGGAATATGAGATATCTAAACTGACAAAGAAGAAAACTTATCTCTCTTTGGAGATGACATGATAATACAAATACAAAACTCCAAAGACTTAGCTAGAAAACTATCTGATCTAGTAGATCAATTCAGCAAAGTGTAAGGATACAAGATCATTATACCAAAAAATACTTTAATTTCTCTGCACATTGAAAGAGAATACTAAAATGAAATAAAAACAATACCAATTACAATACCTACAAGATTAAATATTTAGTATAATATTAGTGCAGGCAGTATGATGATGGCTGTACCTGACTCTACTAACTCTACACGGAGGAACAGTGCTCACAACAATATTTACAGTACAAAACCAATTACTGTAAGATCAGACATTATCCCCACATTCATGCAACCACTTCTACTAATTTTAACCTCAGTCTTACTGCTCTAGTGAGTCTAAACTTGTTAGTCAAATTTGTGTCTTCTAGGTTGCAACACCCCCATGATACATCTTGAAGGATATGTACATGTACAGCCAAGCACAATCAATAAGAG
>NW_006399900.1:5692697-5704064 GCF_000299155.1 Elephantulus edwardii | reverse complement strand
AGTACATCCACAAAGAACTGCCGAACATACAAGCTGGGTTTAGTTGCCAATGTCAGATGTAAGTTGATTGAAAGCAGAAGGTATCAGAGGAATGTCTAGTCTTGTTTTATTGACTACATAAAAGCCTTTGACTGTGTAAATCACAACAAAGTGTGGCTAACCTTGAGAAGAATGTAAATACCAGAACAGTTGAAACTTAGACCAGGAAGCAGTCCTTAGAACAGAGCGACAAGACACAGTAGGTTTCAAAATTAGGAAAGGAGTGTGGCAGGTATACATCCTGTCTCCGTGCCTTTTCAATCTATATGCAGAACAGAACATTTAGGAGGCTGAGCTTTATGAAGAGTAATGTGCCATCAGGATTAGAGGAAGACTCATCAACAACCCGTGATATGCAGATGACACAACCTTGGTGACTAAAACTGAGGAAGACTTGAAGTGTTTGTTTATTGCAAAAGGTCAAGGACTGTAGTCTTCAATATTGATTGAAGTTTAGTATCAAGAAGACAAAGATTCTTACCACTGGGCCAATTAACAGCACCATGATAGAGAAGTAATTGTAATTGTAAACAATTTCAGCTTGCTTGAGTCAGCAATAAGTACTTTTGGCACCAGCTGTCAGGAAATAAAAAGACAAATTGCATAGGAAAATCTGCTGTCAGGGATCTCTTCGAAGTGCTGAAAAGCAATGATATAAATCTAGACTAAGGTGCTCCCGATTCAGGCCATGGTCTTCACAATTATTTGCTATGCATTGAAGATCTGGGCAGCAACTAAGGATGACAGTAGAAGAATCAATGCCTTTAAGTTGTGGTGCTGAAGTATTGAATGTATCATGTACTGTTTTAAAACAAACAGGCCTCTCCTGGAGATGGTTAAATCAAGTTTCTCCTTGAAGGTAAGGATTTTGAAGCTGCATCTCACATACTTTGGGCACGTAGCCAGGAGGGACCAATCCTTAGAGAAAGACATCATGGTTGGAAGTGTGGAGGGACAGTGCAGGAAAGGCCCTGGATGGAATAGACTGATAGAGTGACTGTTGCAATGAAATAAGTTATGTCAGAGATGGTGAGAATGGATCAGGATAGAGCAAAATTAAGAGCCATTGTTCATAGGGTAGCTAGAAGTTGTAATCAACTCGATGGCCTGTAACAACAGTCTTTTTTTTTTTTTACCCTCCTCAGCTTGTTCATTTTTCACTTCTTGCTAGTTTATTCATGTAGTAGACTAGGGCTTCTAAGTTTGCTCCTATTTTTTTTCTCTGATGATCTTTATGGTTTTTCCTTTTGCCCATAAGTCTCTGATCCATTTTGAGTTAGTTTTTGTACACGCAATGAGATATATCATTTCTGTTTCAGTATTCTGTATGTAGACACCTACTTTTCCTAGCACCATTTGTGAAAGACTGTTGTTTACCTATTTAAGGTACTTTGTTTCTTTTCAAATATCAATTGAACATAAGTAAGTGGTTAGGATTAATTCTATTCCACTAATCTGTATACCTATCATTGTACCAACACCATTCTTTTTTGATTACCTCAGCTGTGAAGGAGGAAAATACCTCGAGAAAATAAGAGCTGATAAACTGTTGAAGATATGTACAACTTATGTCTGTTACAATATTATTTGCAATAGCAAGAATATAGAAACACCTCAAATGCCCATCACCAAACTATTAGATAGAGATGTGGTACACACACACACGGAAATACTATAAAATACTAAGAAAAATTAATTCTTAAACTATTAGACAACATAGATGAGTCCAGAATGCATAATGTTGAGGTAAGTAACTCAGTCACAAAAGGAAAACATTGTATAAGACCTCCATTGTGATAAAAGGTTAATGAAGGGAAGGATGACTAGGGAGAGCAGAAATAGAATATACGACAATGAACACTGAAATGGACCAAGAGAAGAGATTATCATCTTGGAAAGCACAGACTTAAGAAAAAAAATTAGCTGTTTCAAATAGTATGTAGAACAGGATATGTATAACTTCAAAAGAGGAAGTGAAGGGGACAAGGAGGGCAAAAGAAGAGGAAAGGATGAAAACTGCTAAAACAGCAGAGGTTAGTGGGTGAATGAGGAATTGAAGGAATAGGCAATGTGCAATTGGGACTTGAGACTTTATGAAAAGGGCATTAATCAGTAGTAATTAATTATATAAAATGATATAAAATAATATATAGGAGCAATAATGAAAAATACAATGTACATGAATGAAACACAACATATATGCCAATATGTATGTAAAACAATAATTTTTTAAAATAATTTCAAAACATTAAAAAAAGATATGAGAAACCTTCTCACATATATTGGGCATTTGTCAGAAGGGGTCCATCCTTGGAAAAGACATCATTCTGCGAAGGGTGGAGGTTTAGATAAATATAGAAAGACCCCCAACAATATGGAGTGACAGAGTTTCTTTAATAACAGGCTCGAATATAACAGAGATTGTGAAGTGGTGCCGGGTAGATCAAGTTCGGATATGTTGTGTACAGGGTTATTGTGAGTAGACCTCAACATGATGGCATCTACCAACAACAAACGACTGACACTGGCAAATAATAAGGCCCCAGGAACAGATGGAATACAGAATGACGTGTTAAAAACTAAAGATGTAATGCTGGATATACTCACTATTCTTTGCCAGGAAATATTTAAGACAGTTGATTAGCCCACTGATTAGAAAGGATACACATTTTTCCCCCAATTCTCAAGAAAGGTGATCCAACAGGATGTGGAAATTATCGAATATCATTAATATCACACACAAAGAAAATATTGCTGAAGATTATCCAAAAGCGGCTGGAAGAGTACATTGACAGAAAACTATCAGAAGTTCAAAATGGGTTGAGAAGATCCCTTTGTTTTTGTGCTGTTGTTGTTGTTATGTGCTGTAGAATTGGCACAATTCTATGAACCATGGCTCTGAAGCTTGTCTTATGCTGAGCAAACCTTGCCATCTCTGACACATTTGATATGATACAGTCACTACATCACTTCATCTCATCCAGAGTCTTCCTTTTATGTGTGACCCCCTGTCCTTAAAATTGTTATGTCCATCTCCAAGGCCTGGGCCCTCCTCATGACACATTTAAAGTATGTTGAGCTAGAGCTTCAGAATTCTTGCTTCTAAGGAACAAACTGGTTCACCCTCAAAAGGACAGATCTACTTTTTCTCTTTGCATTCCATGATATGAACAATACACTTCTTCAGCAACTACAAATTTTTGCTGTTGTAATGTGCTATTGAGTCCCCTGTAACTCATAGTGACCCTATGTACAACAACCCTAAACCCTGCTCTCTTCTGTGCCAATCTTATTATATCTGACATACCTACCACTATTACCCCAGTCTCTGAATATATCCATCTCATCGAGGGTCTTCCTATCTTGTGCTGTCCCTCTACCCTCCCAAGTATGATGGCCCTCCTGGATCCTCCTTGCAACGTGTCCAAAGTATGTCAGGCAAAGCTTCAGAATCCTTGCCTACAAGGAGCAGTTTGGTCTCACCCTCTCTAGGACAAACTTGTTGGTTCTCCTAGCAGTCCATGGTATATTCAACACTCTTCTTTAGAACTACAAATAGAAGAGAAAATATTACTCTATGGCCAGAAGAGACCATAACACCAAGGATATAATTTCTGATGTTAGATGGATCAGTGCTGAAAATAGTCAAGACCAGTAGAATGCCTATCTTTATGTTATTGACTACACAAAGGCATTTGACTGTGCAGATCACAGTAAACTATGGCTAACACTGAGAAGAATGGGAATCCAGAATATTTAATGTGTTTATATGAAATCTATACCTAGACCAAGAAGCTGTTGTCTGAATGGAACAAGGAGACAATGTCTTGTTCAAAACCAGAAAAAGTGTGCCTCAGGGGTATATCCTTTCTCCATATCTATTCAACCTGTATGCTCACCAAATAATTCATTAAACTGTACTCTATGAAGAAGAAAGTGGCATCAAGATCAGAGGAAGACACATTAATATGTAGATGACACATCCTTGCTTGCTCTCTGGAAAGTCAGGAGGATCTGAAGGGCTTGTTGCAGAAGATCAAAGACTACAGCTTTCAATATTCATTGCATTTACAAAGGTCCTAATAACTGGGACAATTATCAACATTCTGATAAATAGGAAAAGATTGAAATTGTCAATGATTTCATCTTACTTGGATCTACAATTGGCACCAGCACCCAGACAATAAGAGGTATTGCTTTGGACAAGGCTGCTGTTAGGGACCCCTTATTACTATTGAAGAGCAATGTCAATCTGAAGATTAAGGCACACATCATTCAGGTGATAGGGTTTTTTTCCATTACTCGCTACATATCTGAGAGCAGGACAGTGAAGACTGAGTTTCTTTGTATTCTGGATACTACAACATTCTACTGTTACTTCTTTAACATATAATTAACAAACACAGTTGCAGTTTTATACGTCTCAACACAAAAACCTGGGACTCTCCTGATCATTTTACATATAAGAGTCTTATTCTATAACATTTGTCTCACTTTTTTTACTGAAACTGCATTCTTTTCAGACTGTGTCAGATATTTCCAGCCAAAATCAACTCTAGAGAACATTGTGGGTAATAGAAATTATTCTACTACCAGTATTAGTGGAGTTCTGGTGTCCTAGTGATGAGTTGTATCTCCATGCAAAGATTTGCAGTTTGAATCCACTGGCTGCTCTGTGGAAGAAAGATGAGCATTCTCCTCCCATGCAACTTACAGCCTCTGAAAAGTCACTCAACCGCACATCAACTCTTGGTGGTGGTGGTTTTGTATGTAGTTGAGTCTGAGCGGACCTACAGTTGACCCTCTAGTGAGTTTCTGGAGGCAGTAAATCACCTGGGAGGAGAAATAGATTAAAGCTGCATGCCTTTGAGGTTGTAGCACAGCTCCTTATCATTAGGCCACCAGAGCCTCAGTGCATTCCTGTAGAAGAGTTAAATTTACTGGATAATAAGTAATCTAATGGTCTCCAGAGGCGCTCTAGGAGCACAGTGTATTATTTGCTGAACCACTGACCCAAACATGTGTGAATCTGCCAGCTATTAAATGAGAGGAAGATGGACAGTAATTTCTTCTAAATCTTTTTGGCTTACAAAAGGTGATGGAGGTATCACTATGAGTTGGAAAGAACTCTACAGCAGTGGGTTTAGTATTTTATGATGATTTCATAAAATTAATGAGGCTTCCTAAAGTGTATCAAGCCTTCTCAAATGAACACTACATTATTCAAGCAAAATGTTTGTTGCTGCCCAGCCAAAAAATTCTGTTTCTGCTTTAGCATCATACATATCTTGGAAAAAATAAAAATAGGCAAAGAGATGACTTAAATTTTTTTAAGAAAATAATATTTTGAAATATTTGTGGATGTGGGTTGGTTTAGTTTTTTTTCTGTGTTTCTTTGATATCTGTGGTGTCAGAACCCTTGGAAAATGGCTTTTCTAGCCATTGCATTTGCCCCCGTTGTGGGGGTGGTGGGTTGGAGCAAGGTTTCCTGGTACCTTAACTGTGGAAACATGGTCTTACAAATCATCAACTGCTGTGGGATCAATCTAAGAGAGCTTTCTACACTGTGAGGTACAAAGGTGACAGTAATAGAGATAGAGTGAAAAGACTGCGTCATTGTTGTGAAGAGACTGTGACAAGGTATAACCGGAGGAACCCTATATTTGTGCTTCAGTTAAAAATTCTGTTTGCTGCGTGGTTGAGAAAACCAGAGTCTTCTTGTATTTGTGCTGTTGAACTGAATCGTGACTTTCACTAACTGGAGAATTGTGTCTTATTAATCTGGCTTGGGACTGCTGAACTAAGCCCGGACTTGTATTGGGTGATATTCTTTGCCTCCCTCATTCCCCAACCTATTTCTCTAATAAACCCCACAATTGTTAGTAAAGTCTGTAAGTAAACAAAGAAATATAAGACTAAAATAACTGGTAGAAAGAGGTTCAGGAGCCTAGTATGTCTGACTAAGCAGCTTTCTTTTTGCTGCTATAGATATTATTGATGAGGACAGTTCCCCTTTTTGAAGCAGGTCAGACTTGGCCACCCTCAAGTTACCACTGCTCCTTTGGCAATCTCAAAGAAGTGTCAAAGCTGCTTTACCTTAATTGACTCAGGTAAAAGTTGCAATGGTATGCTACAGGTAACATGAAAGCAGGAGATAATGGGGAGGAACGCCAAAGGAAACTAATGATAATTCTACAAAACCAGAACAAGTTAACTGTCCAGTCAGCCATGACTAATGGAGAATCCATGTGTCAAGGGTCGAACTGTGCTCCATAGGATTTTCAATAGCTGATTTTTCTGAAGTAGATTATGAAACCTTTCTTCGGTATATTTGAACATTTAACCTTTTGGTTAGCAAGTTGAGTACGTTATCTGAGGACAATAGATACAACTCTGGGTTGTTGTGAGAAAATTACTTGTATGATCTCTCTGGCTACAGGGAACTATCGTTGGAGAATTTGTTCTGACTTATGACAATCCTGTACATTTAGAGGAGAACAGTTCCGTAGAGATTTCAAGATCTTTCAGAAGCACCTTTCCAGGTCTTTTTTCCAAGGTGCCTCTGGGTGATTTCACACCATCAATTTCTCATGGAGTATTTGAATGCTTAACTGTTTGCACCACTCAGAGATTCCTAATGGAAAACACAGGAACCATAAAGAATATGAAAGTTGTATTCCTTGAACTTGTGAGGATTTGGACTGAGTTCAATTTCACTATACATTCATATTTCATTACATAGCAAGCCCTCTAGTTACTCAATAAAGAAATGGTGAGTGATTACTCTTGCCAGCCTAATGAAAATACTGGTCTAGACATTATTCTTTCCCTTTAGCATTCAATAACTCTTGCTTTATTTGTTAACTATATCCCAATCTCATAGGAGTTCATCCCTGACCACTGGAAGGTCAGCTGCCATCCAGTCACTAGATAACTCTTGTGCATGTCACCACCAGATACCTGCTAATGGCAATTATGCATCCTGTCTCAAGTCTCCTCAGGAATTTCCCCAAACTGCTTCATGTGCACCAAAATGTATTGACACAGCTGTTTAGTCAAGCTCATCTAACACCTGCTCTCCTAGGTCTGAAACAGCACTATTAATTTCAAAGTCACATTTTTATGAGCACCAGTTTATGGTAAATACACATGACGTTTGTTCACCCTAATACCTTCTGTTTGGAACATAAGAAATAAAAACAAATTCTCTAAGCTGTCGCAGCTCTTGCATCCTTAGCTCATCCTAAGGTATAAGTTGGAGTAATTATAGAGAGACATATGTTGAAGGCAATAAAGAAGTTGCGTATGTTCATTTTGTGTTTTGAAGATAAACTGTCTACTACATTGCAGTATTTAAGCACGAGGACCATCCCAAATTTAATGCGCATTTCTCAGTCCCTCACTTTACCATAAAAAGAGTATGGGGACAAAACAAAATTTATATAACCTACCACCACATTGTTATGCATCGGAGAATTGAACAATGACTAGGGAGGATAGGAGAATTGATGCTTTTGAGCTATGGTGCTGAAGAAGAGTATTGAGGGTACCATGGACTGCTAGGAAAACAAACAGATTCATCCCGGAGAGGGTTAAATCGGGCTGCTCCTGGGAGGCAAGGATTCTGAGGCTTCGTTTGACATATTTTGGTCATGTTGTAAGGATACCAGTCCTTGGAGAGGGACATCATGCTTGGGTGGGGTGGAGGGACAGCGCAGGAGAGGAAGGCCCTCTATGAGGTAGATTGATTCAGTGACTGGGGTAATTGGGATGGTTGTGTTGGAGACAGTGTGTTTGGCACAGTACAGAGAAGAATTTAGGGCTGTTGTACATAGGGTAGCTATGAGTCCCAATCGACTCAACGGCACATACCAACAATAAAAATCACCAGAAGATTTCACTAATCTAAACAATAGTGGTGCCTAATAGTAGGCACTTATGGAAATAATTTATATATTTCCCTACTTCTAACACAAGGTGACATGTTCACTATTTTCCTCATAAATATATAATATTGCTTCTGCAAGAGAAAGAACAAAAACAAGGATGGATATTTTATTTGTATGACCCTGGATGAGTAGATAAAATTTAGAGGGGCCAAAACAAATTCTAAATTTCAGTGTGTCAGATTCCAAAATGGCATAGATTTTAAACCTCTATATTAGTCCTTGGAGAAGAACAACATGCTTGGAATGATGGAGGGTCTGTGTAAGACTTTCAGAGATAGATCCACAATATTATAACAATGGGCTTTAGGAAGCCGACAGAGTTGGTAAGGACGGCACAGGAGAGGGCAGGGTTCAAAGCCATTGTTCACAGGATCTCTATGAGTCATAGTTGAGGCAGCGGCATGTAACTAAAATATCACTCTTACTAACACAATTACCAAAATAATGTCAAGATGTAAGAACGATTTTAATGCAAAACCTGACATATACAACAGCTCTTCCTATGACTTAAGGAAGGTTAACAACAGGCCTAAAAACATTCCTCTGGTTAAATCACATTACCAACTATTCAAGCAAATATAAATAATGTAAATAATCAAGATAATTTGAAATTGAAGAGGCTTAGAAAGTGAAGATAAACCTCTTTTCCATTAAAGAAATAAATGACTCATTCCAACACACTCATAACTCTCAAGACATTAGTTTTTAGTATTGAAATACTATTTTATGAAAATTATGTCAAATAAATCAACCACTGCTTTAATAAATAAACTCTTTATCAGTAAAAAAATTTAATGTCATGCTTATAAAAATTCTCCATGTGCATTGCTGCAGCAAAAACACAAATTTGGAAGAATTTTTTGAAGCTGTAGTTATTTGAGAGAAAATAAAAGTACTTTTTTAAAAAGAAAAGGGCCTTTTAGACTAATTTAGCTGAGCAAATTACACTCTTGTAAAGACTAAGAAGCATATATTACGAGAAACACTGTATATTCATTTGATATAGCTTCAACTACTTGAATGTTACACTAGAGACCCCCAGAAAAGAATAGCTTATGTCTGTAATAGTCTATTATGAGACATTTCACTTGCATAAATTCTCAATATTTCATAAATATTATAACCATGAAAAAATCATTCATGCTTTAGAAAATAGACCCTTGTGGAATATTGCCTTTTTCAACCGCAGCAAACATAAGTTAAATATTTATAAAACAAAATCTATTGAAACTCTCTCAATCCTGTGGGAGTAGAGGAGAAATTTAAAAGAGTCAGCCTAAACTTAGTAGTCTTATGTGAATCAGTGGTGTATATGCATATGCAACAATTCTCTATAGAAATATTAAACCTTGACAGTTTCTAAATTTTCAACTCCCACCAGAATTCATAAACAGAAGCTTTAGTCTACTTCATCATAATTATTTTACGAGTGAGCTATACTGTCAACATTGATTAGTTTTTGTTTTTAAGAGAGATGTAAAGAAGAAAACTAAAGATAACTGTTCCAATAATGGGTGAGCTAGCAGACAAGCAAACAAATTAGCAGATCTTCTATAACAAAGACACAGAAAGCAACTGAAACAGATATGAATTGGAACCCTGAGATTCAAAGTAAAGGGTAAAGAAGAGAGTCAACTAAAAGCTTTAAAACAACAACAAAAGCAAAAATCCAATAACCAAAGAAACAAAAACTTGAGAGAAAATAGTGAACAGGAAAAAATAATGAATCATGAGTTGACTTGACAGAGTGAAGGCATTTAAAAATTTTGTAAATAGCATCTAAATCAGTTTAACTAGTTGATTTTGATTACCCAGGACTGCTGTAGCCATACACAGCAGTGACTGTCAACAAGAAAAGGTACAATCTTTTCCTCATTTTCCTACAACATTCTGGTGACAGAAGCATGAAAATCTAGAATTCCACTCATCTGGTGGCTAGAAGCATGATTGTCCTTGCTCTGCCTGAGGTGAATCAAGCACCAGGTGCATACCATGCACATTGACAACACATGCTTTCTACCTCCGGGAATGGAGCATGCAATGCCAGATTAGCAAAACCAGCTAAACAGTCCACACTTGACCCTCACCAAAACAAAAGAAGAAGCCACCTTCCAGAATCTAACCACTTTATCCATAAACCTCCAAACTAGAGGAAGGAACTAGTACATTATCTCATTAAACTTCTCCACTCACCTTCTTGTTAGCAGACACTCCTTTTGGATTCAAGTACCCTATACCTAGTCACCATCTAAGTTGACAGGAACTTTATCTAAAGGAAGTAGTGGTTGTTGTCATTAAGTTCTGTCGAGTCAAGCATGACTCATAGTGACCCTACAAACAAAAGACCTGAACCCTGCTCTATAACTATTGTCATTTATTTAAGTTCATAGAGTTTCCAGAGGTATATTGTTTAGGAAGTGGATATCACTCCTGCTTCCAAGCCTGTTTCAGTCTGGGAGCTCCACCAAACACTGTCTATGATGGGTAACCATGATGACATTTGCAAACCCAGTGGCACAGAGTTCAGCATCACAGCCACACCAAGTTACTTCAGTACAGCAACCTGACAGATCAGTGTGGTAACACTTAGAAGAATGTTCACCCCAAACACAATAAACAGGAGGCCTGAAGGCCACAGGCCTGAGGGCCCAACTGCCTTTTAAATACAAGGCTCACCTACAACGTCCTTGGTATCTAAACAAGAAGTTTCCAACCTACAGCTCATTGTTAGCTAAATCTGGCAAATCTAATCAGCTCACAACTGATTGTGAATGAAAAAACAAAACAACAACAACAACAAAACAAATAAACAGTTTATACTCTACTCTCACCAAAACAAGAGAAGCCACCTTCCAGAATCAACTGCGTCATACATGAGCCTCCAAACTTGTGAAAGGAACTAGCGCATTATCTCATTAAACTTCTAGACTTGCAGGATCTATCTCCAAGACCTAAGACCCTGGACCAGATGGACTAGAATTTATTCTAGGACCAATCACCTTGCCCCAGGTAGACAGGAATTCATTTTAGGACCAAGTAGCCTACTACAGGTAGATAGACAAGAATTTCTTCTAAGGCCTTGCTCCCAGCCTCAGCCAGGATGTCACAAACTCAGCCCATCCAGTTAGTCTTTTCTTTCTTTTTTTTTTTTTAATTCTTTTTTTATCTTTTCTTGTTTTGTTTTCCTTATTTTAACTTTTCTTGCTTTTCCTTTTCTTCCTGGCTAGTTTTAGCTTATCATTTATTTTTTTTGTTTTTTTTTATTATTAAATTTTATTAGTTTTAATGAACATTTACAGGGATTTTGGGTTTTCATTCCTTCATTGCTGCACCATTCTTTCTACCCTCCTCCCCAGTTTGTTCTTCTTCCCCGCCATCC
>NW_006399900.1:5626370-5688022 GCF_000299155.1 Elephantulus edwardii | reverse complement strand
GAATAGTGCAACAATGAATGAGTGGAAGCCCAAAATCTCTGTAAATGTTTATGAAAATTAATAAAATATAATTATAGAAAAAAAAAATAAAATCCATTGCCATGACCACATAGATTGGATAGAATCATACTGAAGTTATAGAGTTTATTACAGAAGTTAGTAGATTATCATTCAGACTAGCAAAAGGATTTAAGTCTTTAGTCCAGACGGCTTCCCAAATTTGCTCTCAGGCCTTTTGACCTTCAATTTTATGGCTTAGATCAGTGTTACAAATTTGTCTTAGTCAGTGTATTTTCCCTCTGTCCTCCAGCAAGCTCGCAGGAAGCATCAGATTCTCACTCCAAGAAGCAGCAGTCCCAAGTCAGCTCTGTTTCAAATCGGTCTCTGATTCTCTGCTGAGGCTTCTGCTGCTCAAATGCAGATCATAGTCTTATTGGCACAGGAATCTCTGACCCTAAAAAATGTGCACTGCATTCTCCGCTTCTTCTTCCTTGCTGGTAGTGAGATTCCCATCTTTCTTGCTTTATACACTAAATTTAAACTGATATGATGGTAAAAATGGACCAATCCCACAATAAAGACTTTATATGTATCTTATTTTAAGTTCCCTGCAATTTTTGTGGTAAAAATAAAAGTCAATGACTAAGAAAGCCATTTTTAACAATTAAACCCCTGATACTACACATATTAATAAATCTAACCACAAACATAAAATACCTTTACAAAGGAAATTTATAAGCACTGTTGTTGTTGTTATGTGCCGTGGAGTTGCTTGCAACTCATAGTGACCCTATGTACAACAGCCCTAAACTCTGCTCTGTCCTGTGCTAATTGTACTGTCTCTGAGACTCCCATCCCGATTACCCCAGTCACTGAATCAATCTATCTCATAGAGGGCCTTTCCCTCCAGCGCTGTCCCTCCACCCTCCCAAGCATAATGTCCCTCTCCAAGACCTGTCCCTCCTTACAACATGTCCAAAATATGTTAGACGGAGCCTCAGAATCCTTGCCTCCAGGGAGCAGCCCGGTTTAACCCTTTCCAGGATGAATCTGTTTATTTTCCTAGCAGTCCATGGTACTCTCAATACTCTTCTCCAGCACCACAGCTCAAAGGCAAATTCTCCTTCTATCCTCCTTAGTCATTGTCCAACTCTCTGATGCATAACAAGTGATTACAACATGAAATAAAAAGACACCCAAGAAAGTGGAAGAATATACAAGTTCATTGATAGGAAAAGTAAATATTGTGAAAATGACAATTCTAAATAAGCAGGAGACAGTTTTACTTCAATCCCAATTTAGATCCCAACATCATTCTTCACAGAGAGGAAAATACCCCAAACCCAACAAAACAATTTTCAACTTTATTTGAAAAGGAAAGAGACTCTATATAAGCAAAGATCTACTGAAAAAGTGGAGGCAATACACTTCCAGAACTCAAAACCTACTACACAGCCCACTACACAGTGTCAATCAAACAGTGCGGTACTGGTACAGCAAGAGACACTTAGACCAGTGGAATAGAATTGAGAAACCAGAAATAAATCCATCCACATATGGCAAACTGATCTTTGATATGGATATGAAACTGAATAGGAAAATAACAGCCTCTGTAATACATGGTTCTGATAAAATCTCTCACACCATACAATCTTAATATTGTGGTTTGTTCTTAATCATAGTAGTAAAATTTATGCTTGAGAAGTCCTTTTATAATTACTTTGTAAGTTTCTAAATCTTAATGATAGGCTTTTATTTATGCTCATGATTCTAGAAGAAGTACAGTTATTAACAATTAGTTTCATATTTTCCCCCAGACTCCTCTGAGAGTTTACCAATGTCTTAAAGGATTAATTTTTTCTAATTATCTATTTAATGTCCATTCTCAACTCTTATAATAGCAGTAAATTGTAATTTTAAGTCTAGTATTTCACTATTTTAAAATGACTTTAAGTAAGGGTTATTTAAGTATTTCCTACACTTTTTTTTTTCTTTTAAAGGGTAACATAAGAACAGGTAGGGAGAGAACTTTACAGTATTCTAATTGAGACAAAGATATAGTGGGGACACATCTGGAATTAAACAAAGCTGGCTGGTAGTTAGAAAATAAGGCCTTAATTGCAGGAATGAGGTTGGAGATTTAATGACAGAATTTTGTGCCATCAGTGATTTATTCATTGAAAATATCTTTTTTAAAAAACCATAAATGTCAACTCTACATATGGAACTTCACGTAATGGATTATATAGTAATCAATTTATACAGCTGTGGAAAGAGATGTTGGAGAAACTCAGTAGCAGAAGTCAAATTCCTGTTCAAGTTCAGACTGAAGGGGAAAAAAATGAAAATAAGCCCTCAAGAAATAAAATCTGACCTTGAGTCTATCTTACCTGATATTAAAAGTTACCTCAAGAATAGTTTTGATGTATAGGACACTAATGGCCCAAGGTAGGACAAGTTAAGGACATCATCATTTTGTTTGCTTTTTTAAATTTCTTTCTGATATTAGTTTTCATATAAATTTATATTCATGTGTTTCATACTTTACCTCATTCACACTGTGTTTCATATAATCATACATTGTGTTTTATGGAATTAGTCCCCGTCAATATGACCATTACACACTCCCCTACCCCTCATCTTTTCAAATCTTCAGCAAGTATTTCCTATTCAGGATATCATCTTTGAAGAAAGCAAAATGTCATTAAGAGACAGGAAAGAAATAAAAGACCACAATGGACGTTAGAAGAGACTCTGAGTCTTTCTTTAGAAAGTAAAGAAGCTAAAGCAAAAAGGAAGAAATGTCAAAGTAAGAAGGCTGAGCAGCAGGTTTCAAAGGAGGCTCAAGAAGATAAAATACTATAGTGTAACGTTTAGTGGCAAGAATCTGCATTCCAATACCAATGACACACGGTTTATATCTACCAGCTGATGATAAGCAACCCTGTGGAAGATAGAAAAAGATTTAAATTTTCAAGAATTTCACTTCACTTAATTCCATAACCAACCCTGGCAGAAAAAAGCAGTAGTAGGTGAGATATCCTAAGAAAAATTGCATGGGGAAATGTTGTTGTTGCTGTTATGTGCCGTCGAGTCGCTTGCGACTCATAGCGACCCTATGTACAACAGCCCTAAACTCTGCTCTGTCCTGTGCCAATTGCACCGTCTCTGATACACCCAACCCAATTACCCCAGTCACTGAATCAATCCACCTCATAGAGGGTCTTCCCCTCCAGCGCTGTCCCTCTACACTCTCAAGCATGATGTCCTTTTCCAAGGACCGGCCTCTCCTCACAACATGTCCAAAGTATGTTAGACGGAGGCTCAGAATCCTTGCCTCCAGGAAGCAGCCTGGTTTAACCCTTCCAGGATGAATCTGTTTGTTTTCTTGGCGGTCCAGGGTACATTCAATACTCTTCTCCAGCACCACAGCTCAAAGACATCAATTCTCCTTCTATCTTCCTTAGTCATTGTCCAACTCTTTGAAGCATAACAAATGATAGCAAAGATCATGGCCTGTATCAGATGTACCTTGGTCTCCAGAGAGACACCATTGCTCTTCAGTACTTTGGAGAGGTCCCTAAAAGCAGACTTTCCCATGGCAACATGTCTTTTAATTTCCTGGCTACTGGTGCTGAAAGTGCTCTTCACCATGCATCCTGATGCTGCCAATTGGTCCAGTAGTAAGATTTTTTGTCTTCTTGACTTTGAGCCTCAATCCATATTGGAGGCTGGAAACTGGGGAAATAGGATATCAAAAACTTCTTTTAAGTGCTAAAGGGCAGGATGTCAATTTAGAGACTAAAGAGCACTTGACCCACTCTATGATGTTTTCAATCACGTCATATGCATGGAAAAGTTAGAAAAGAAATAAAGAAGACCCAAGTAGGATTGATGCCTTTGAATTTGTGTAGGGAGTTTATAGTGCAGCCAGGGTGGTATTTAAAGGCAAAGATGGACAATCTTCTGCGTAATTTATTCTCTCTGAAAACTCTCTGAAGAGTCAGCTATTGGTCGATGTTGACTCAAAAGTACATAGCAAACAAAGATAATATGGAAAGAGATGGAGTTAGAAAAAACTGAAAATGAAGAATACATTTAAAGAGCTGAAATATAAATTCAAGCCTTGAGTTGTAAACCTGAAGAATTCTATGTCAAAATCTTGAATGGTTTAGATAATATCAAAAGAAGATTAAAAAAAATGCAGAATCCTTGTACCACCACCACAACAACAAAATTTATCAATACTGAACCACTTCAGAAGCTTTCATATGATTAAGATTTACTGGAAATGATTGAAGAAGTTTACTAAAGGTATTAAAAAAATTAAGGTTCTAGGAATTGATAGAATGCAAATTGGAGTGTTTCACCAGATAAATGAAACTATGCACTTGCTCACTAGCTATGAAAAGAAATTTGGAAGTCAGTGACCTGGCCAACTGGTTGTAAGAGATCTGTTGTTTGGTCCCATGTAAAAAAAAAATACAATCTAACAGACTGTGGAAATTATTGAACAATTTCAGTAATAAAATATTGCTGAAAATTATTTTAAAATAGCTGGAACAAAACCTCAACAGGGAAATTCCAGAAATTTAAGGTGGATTCAGATGAGACCTTGGAATAAGGGATATCTTTGCTAATGTCAGACAGATCTTAGTTGAAAGGAGAAAATTGAAAAAAAAAAGATTGCATTATTTTTTTAGTTATTTATTTAGCTAGTTTCAGTACCAGAATTATGCTTGCTTCAGAGAATATGTTTGAGATTATTTTGCCTTCTCTATGTTCTGGAATAGGTGGGATAGAATTGGTCAGTTCCTTTCTGAATGTTTTTAAAATTCTCCAATAAAGCTATGTAGACCAGGACTTTTTCTTGTTAAGAGGTGCTTTGTGATCTGTTCCATTTTTTTCTTTTGTTATAAAAAAATGAAAGAAAGAAATACAAAACAACCTCAGTCACTTCCAATTACAACTCATATCATCCTCTGCCGGGGTTCCAAGGATATAAATTGACAAGAGATTGTTCATGTTTTTCATCTAAGCTGCTAGTGGATCTGAATAGCCAGAGGTGCACTGCTAGAACACTTTTATTAATTAGGTTGTGTTTTTCTGTTGTTGTATGCCTTGAAGTAAGAACCAACTTATAGTTGACTGTCTATCAGGTATTCAGAAGCTTTAAATAACATAAGAAGAGATTGCTCATCTTTCTCTCATGAATTCAAACCATGTGCCTTAGAGTTGGCAGCAGAACTTCTTTACCATCAGGCTACCAGTGTTCCCTTTAACTATACACCTGCTAAGATTATCTACCTCAGTCAGTTTTTCTCAGATCATGTTTCTAGAAATGAATCTAATTTTCTTAGGTTTTAAAATTTATTGGAATAGAGTTCTTACTGTTTTTGTTAGATGCTGTTGAGTTGACTACAAATCAGAGTGGCCCTATGAGCAACAAATAGAAACTGTGTCCTATCCTGCACCATCTCCATGATCTCTTTCATGCTTGAGGTCATTGTTACAGTCATCATGTCAATCAATCTTGTTGAAAGTCTTCCTCTCTTTTGTTGATCCTCTTGACTTTCTCAGCATCATGTATTTTTTACGAACTGGTCCTTCCTGACAACATGCTGAACTATGTCATCTTTCATCATCTTTGCCTCCAATAAATATCTTGGTTATACTTCCTCTAAGAAAAGTTTGTTCTTTGGAAAATCCTGGCAATATTCGATACTCAATACTCATCACCAGCACCATAATTCGAAGCCATGGATTCTTCTTTCATCTTTGCTGTTCATTGTGAAAATTTCAGATGCATGAGAAACATTTGAGAATGCCTTGGTTTGGACCAGGCACATCCCCCAGTCAGCATTCCATTATTATTATTTTCATTTCTATTCCATTGTGACATACAAAGTTATTAGTGTATTATCTTTCTTTTTGTTAAATTAGCTATTATTCTATAAATTTTGTAAAGATCCAAAATCTAGTTTTGTTTAAGCTATTTTATGTGATATTTATTTCTGTTCTTTCTTCTGAAAACTGCAGATATTTCCCCTCCCTTGCTGTTTTCTTCTTTTCAATTTCTTTGCATGCATCCAGAAATTGAACAGTGAATAAGGATGGCAGAAGAAGAATTGATGCCTTTGAGTTGTGGTCCTGGAAAAATATCCCCTATACTGTCATTACAACTGTTTATTGGTCTGTTTTGCACTTAGTTCAACTAGGGTGTTCCTTAGAGGCAAGGATGTCGGAACTTAGTATCACATACTTTTGGGCATGCCGTCAGGAGGGACCAGTCCCTGGGAAAACACAACATGCTAGGAAAGATGGGAGAGTCAAAAGAAATGAAGACTCTCAACAAGATGAATTGACAATAGGTCTTTAATAATGGGCTCAAGTATATTAGAAATTATGAAGATTGTGAAGAATAGGGTATGGTTCAGATCATAGGGTCACTATGAGTTATAGTAATGTTAATGTTAACAATAAAAAATAAACAATAACAATAAAAACAGAAAAAGGAGGGAGCATTATGTTAAGGAAAATTCTTATTTAAATAATAAACACATAGTAAGTTAGGAGAAGAAAAGACCATATAAATAAAATAATATTGCTAAAGAAAGAGAAGACACAGAGAACTGCACAAGAGTTATAGATAAAAATAGACAATGTTATATGCAATCTTACACAACCAGTAATAATGAGAATTTACCTACAAGTAAATACCTAAGCAGATGAACAGGATGAAGAGATACAAATAAAAGATACTACACCCATGATCATACATAACTCTGACAGACAATAGTTTAACATAAATTTAGTATGTGCTGTAAATAGTAACTTCAGTCGGAAGCACTATTATGTAAACCTCTTAAGCATGACCAAACACTCTGAAATAATGACTCATTGATTATGAGATTTCAGAACCACAGCCATGGAAAACGGCAGAGTCGATTGGTTCACTATAGTCTACGAGGACAGTGTCCTGCACTCTACATTAATGATTAGTGACTCAAGATTAAAAGTTTGAGAAACTTCATCTAAAGTGCAATCACTAGTACTTCCCTGTCTGGAACAAAGAAGACTGAAGAAAAACAGAGACACATGTGAAAACAAATCAATTAATAGTAATGAACCTCATAATACTCAACTTCTAAGACGCCGTGAACAGAAATATTAAGTGGTACCTGGTTACCACTGTTTATCACTCTAAACAGACCAAAATAGAATGCCACAGAAGGTTTGTTGTTAATAGGTGCCATTGAGTTGAGTATGACTCATAGTGATCCTAGGAAAAACAGATCTGTACCCTGTCCTGTCCTGTCCTGTGCCATTCTCACAAACTCTGACATTCAAACCTTGCTTGAGTCACTGTGTAAATATATCTGATGGAAGATCTTCCTCTCTTTCACTGATCTTTTCCACCTTAAAATCATGATATCCTTCTCCTAGTAACATGTCCAGATTATATCAGATGAAACTTCATGATTTTTGTAGGTATTCTTTAAATTATACTAGTTTATTTATAAATTTGAATACATTGTTTTCCAGACCAGATTCTTCCAATTTCCCTCACAAATCTCCCATCAAATTGTACTACCTCATGATTAATTTTACCCCTTGCTCCCCCAAACAGCCTCATCCCTCTGTGTCCACCCTCATCTCCCCTCGCCCCTGCCTTGGATCCTCATACTCATTCTACAATAATGGTTTTATATTATATTTGTCCTTGTGGGACTGAGTTAGTTCACTCAGCATAATCCTCTCCAGTCCCTCTCAAGTTAGGTAATTTACAAAACCATGGCTCCTTTGCGCTGCATAATATTACATTGTGCAAATGTACCATAATTTGTCAATCCATTTTATTGTGGTTGGACATATGGGCTGTTTCCACGTTCTTCTGATGGTGAATAATGCTGCTATGAACATTGGTGTACAAGTCTTCATTTGTGGCTCGGTTCTCATTTTCTCAGGGTATGTACCAGTACGTGGAATAACTAGGTCATTTGGAATTTCTATGTTCCATTTTTTGAGGAAGTGCCAAGCTGTTTACCTGAAGAGGATAAATTTGATAAATGGGACCTTCTGAAGATCAAATCCCTGTATGTATCAAAAATTTTTTCCAACAGGGTAAAGAGGAAACCTACCAACTGGGAACAAACATTTGATAATACCATCTCAGACAAGAGTCTTATAACAAAAATTTACAGAATACTCCTGGACCTCCAAAAGAAAAAGACTGATGAACCAATTACAAAATGGGCAAAAGACATAGCAGGAATTTCACAGATATTAGAATGGCAGACAGACACATAAAGAAATGCTTCAAATCACTGGCAATAAGAGAGATGCAAATCAAAACCACAATGAAATACTATACCACTCCAGTAACAGTAGAAAATTTAACAGGGGCAGCAAGTAATAAATGTTGGAAAAGATGTGGTGAGATAGGCATTCTTATACATTGTTGGTGTGATAGTGATTTTTGTCTCCAAGGAGCACTCTGGCTGCACCTTCTTTAAGACATAATTTGTTTATTCTTTTGGCAGTCCATGGAATTGTTGTTGTTGTTGTTATGTGCCGTCGAGTCACCTGCGACTCATAGCGACCCTATGTACAACAGCCCTAAACTCCGCTCTGTCCTGTGCCAATCGCACTGTCTCTGACACTCCCATCCCAATTATCCCAGTCACTCAATCAATCCACCTCATAGAGGGCCTTCCTCTCCTGCGCTGTCCCTCCACCCTCCCAAGCATGATGTCCCTCTCCAAGGACCGGTCTCTCCTCACTACATGTCCGAAGTAAGTTAGACGGAGCCTGTAGTACTATTCTCTAATACCACAGTTGAAAGGCATCAATTCTTCATTTGTCCTCCTTATTTGTATCCAGACCTCAGCAGCAAAACAAGATTGAAAAGACCGTTGTCTGAAACAGATGCACCTTAGTCCTCAAACTGACATCATTACTCTTCAATAATTTGGAAAACTCTGATATTTGGTACCAAAAATGTTTACTTCAGATCCAAGTAAGTTTAAACCATTGACAGTTTCAATCTTTTCTTCACCCATCAGGATGTTACCTATGGTCCAATGGTGATAATTCTGTCACTAGCTATCAAACAACACATATACGAAAAAATTAGAATGTGGATGGCATTCTGTTTTGCAGTGTTGAGTTTGTTCAGTTAGGTAAGTATTTTATGATCTTTATTTAACAAAAATACTTAGTAAACTTATTTCTTAGTGCCATGCATTCTTTATAAGGTTGATACAGAAAATGTACTCCAATTATGAAAGTATGGGTTGGAATCTTCTGTTGATCTGTGGGGACTAGTAATTCTCAACTTCTCCACCATGTGTTTAAATTCTGATATTTCAATAAAACTAAACCTCCGTATGTAGCAACATAGTTTTTAAAAGATTTATAAAAATAAAATATTAAAACAAGTGGAATATAGTAAATAATTATAGAATTGGCTATTAATAAAATACAGTAAATCCTTTCATGTACTTAATCCCTTGGTAAAAAGAAAAAAGAAAATCTTTTTATATATCTGAAAAAAAGAGAATAGATTTGAAGCATTGAACTTCAATGTTCAAAGACTAATGAGTTGTAGGATAATATCAAATATAGCATGCATGAAAGAGCAAAAGAATGAAAAAACTAAAAGAAAAAACCAAACTAAAAGGGGAAAAAACCAAAATGGATGTCAAAAGAGATTCTAAAAATTGCACTAAAAGCAGCTGGAAGTCAAAACAAAGGGAAGAGTTGCTGAAGATAAATCGCTGAACAGAGGATTTCCAAGAGTAGCTACAGGAGACAAAGCAAAGGATTATAAAAGAGTGTGCAAAGACCTAGAACTGGAAAATAAAAAGGGAAGAACTAGACTATTAAGAAGAACATGCAATGAGTCAGGCTCTCCTAAGTTCTCATGATGACGTTCTTTTATTGTTCTTATCATTTTAAAGTGGCCTTTGTAGTAGATTTGGCCAATGCAAGGTATTCTTTTATTTCCTGACTGCTGCTTCCATGGACCATGATTGTGGATTCAAGTGAAATGAAAACCTTAAAACTTCCATTTTTTTCTGTTTATCATCAAGGTGCTTATGTATCCAGTTATGAGGATTTTTCTTTAGGGGGAGCTGTTATTCATACTGAGAGTCATTGTATTTGATCTCCATCAATAAATGCTTCAAGTTGTCATTACTTCTAGTAAGCAAGAAAGTGTGGTTTATACAGGTTGTTAAAAAAACTCCCACCAATCCTAATGCTTCATTGTCATCCATTGGGTATATATTCTCAGATTATTTTCTAAGCATACTGATTGAAGAAGATGTAAAATGACATATTGATTAACCTACAAAAAAGATGCAACCTAATACATATCTTTGTTGATATCAAGGTGTGCCTCATTGCCTTGCTTTGTTTAAATGACTACTTCTTGCTATATTTATATGCTCTGTGTAAACTGTTGCATTTTTACACAACCAATATATCACAGGTAAACACCTTCCTGGTGTTCTCTGCTTTCAGTAAAGATTCATCTAACTTTGCTGATCCAATTCGAATTCTTGGCAGTTCTCTGTTGATGTACATCTACAAACAGTTTTTATTTATCTTCAACAAATTTTACTTTAATATGACAATCAAGGATGCCTTCGGCAGAATGTTAAATGATCCAGAAAGTATTAAAAGAAGATGGAAAGAATATACTGAGTCACTGTATCGAAAGGAATTGGAAGACACAGAAGAATTTCATGAAACAACATATGAGCAAGAGCCTATGGTGATGAAAGAAGTTCAGGGTGCTTTGAAGGATATGGCAAAAAATAAGGCTCCAGGAATAGATGGTATACCGATTGAGATATTTCAGTTAACAGATGCTGCCATGGACGTGCTCACCAAGTTGTGCCAAGAAATCTGGAGAACAACCACTTGGCCAACTGATGGGAAGATATCGATATTTGTTCCTATCCCAAAGAAAGGTGATCCAACAGAATGTGTAAACTACAGAACAATCTCACGGATTTCACGTGCAAGCAAGATTTTACTAAAGATTATCCAAAAACGACTGGAAGAGCACATCAACAGAGAACTACCAGAAGTCCAGGCTGGGTTTAGAAGGGGTCGTGGTACTAGAGATATTGTAGCTGATGTTAGATGGATCTTGGCTGAAAGCAGGGAATACCAGAGGAATGTCTATCTGTGTTTCCTTGACTATGCAAAGGCATTTGACTGTGTAGATCATAACAAACTATGGCTGACTCTGAGAAGAATGGGAATCCCAGAACACTTGATTGTTCTAATGTGAAACCTATACTTGGACCAGGAGGCAGTCATCAGAACAGAGCAAGGGAACACTGCATGGTTCAAAATTGGGAAGGGCGTACGCCAAGGATGCATCCTATCTCCATACCTTTTCAACTTATATGCAGAACAGATTATCCCGGAGGCTGGGCTTTATGAGGAGAAATGTGGGGTCAAGATTGGTGGACGATTTAACAACAATCTGCGTTATGCGGATGACACAACCCTGCTTGCTGAAACTGAAGAGGACCTGAAGTGCCTGCTGCAGAGTGCCAAGGACTGCAGCCTACAATATGGATTGAGGCTCAATGTCAAGAAGACAAAGATTCTTTGGAAAAAAAAAAAACAAAAAAAAAACCCCAAAGATTCTCAACATTGGACCAATTGGCAGCATCAGGATAGATGGTGAAGAGATTGAGATTGTACACAGCTTTAGTTTGCTTGGCTCCATAGTCAACAGTCTTGGCACCAGCAGCCAGGAAATTAAAAGGTGCATTGCAATGGGAAAGTCTGCTGTTAGGGACCTCTCCAAAGTGTTGAAGAGCAATGGTGTCTCTTTGGAGACTAAGGTGCGTCTGATACAGGCCATGTTCTTCGCAATCACCTGTTATGCATCAGAGAGTTGGACAATGACCAAGGAGGATAGAAGGCAAATTGATGCCTTTGAGCTGTGGTGCTGGAGAGAGTATTGAAAATACCATGGACTGCTAGGAAAACAAACAGATTTGTCCTGGAAAGGGTTAAACCGGGTGGCTCCTTGAAGGCAAGGATTCTGAGGCTCCGTCTAACATACTTTGGACATGCTGTGAGGAGAGACCAGTCCTTGGAGAAGGACATCATGCTTGGGAGGGTGGAGGAACAACGCAGGAGAGGAAGACCCTCTATGAGGTGGATTGATTCAGTGACTGGGATAATCAGGATGGGAGTGTCAGAGACAGTGCAATTGGCACAGGACAGAGCAGAGTTTAGGGCTGTTGTACATTGGGTCGCTATGAGTCACAGGAGACTCAATGGCACATAACAACAACAACAACATGACATTAATGACTTTATTTGATAATTTCTGCAGTCATTTGAATCAGGTATCTTTGGAATGAAGACATATATGCATCTCTTCTAGTCAGTGGTCCATTTTGCTGACATCCAAAATTCTTGACATAGATGACTGAGTGCTTCAAGGATTGTGTTGATTTATTGAAACATTTTAATTGATACTCCACAAATTCTCGAAGATACCGACTCCTCAAATGACAAAATATTGTACAATAATTTTTATTACTGTGATTCTGTGTATTCTTTCCATCTTCTCTTGATACTTCCTGTGACATTCAATAATTTGTCTATATTTTCTTTCAATATTGCTAGACTTGAATTCTTTCTTCAGTTCTTTCACTTTGAGAAATGCTAAATGTGGTCTTCTTTCATGGATTCTTAAACCACTTCCGTATAATACTATAGTTTTACTCATTTTTCTATCCTTCGAATTTTCTGTTCAGACCTGTAAGCAATTGTCCTCTAGGTAATCAGAAACACATTCCATTCTCCTATGATTCCGGACTCTCATCCTTCCACTACTTCAAATAAGAAACCATTTGTTATACTTTGCAAAGCCACTTGAAGCTTTTAAGATGCAAGGCAGTGTGCTGTGCACTAAAGATAGACTAGAAATGTTGAAAACATTACTATTGACTGTTATTGGTAGGTGTTGTTAAGTTGACTGATTAGTAGTTATTCTATGGACAAAGAACCTGAACCTTGTCTTATCCTGTGCTGTCTTTATCATGCTCAACACACCTGAGCCCATGGCCAGAGTTACTGTATCAAACCATTTCATTGATGGTCTTCCCCTCCTTTGCTGATTCTCCACTTTTCCAACCATGATATCCTTCTCCTAGGGATGCTCCTTTCTAGCAATATGTCCAAAGTATATGAGATGAAACTTCATTATCATTGCCTTCCAGGAGCACTCTGGCTGCACCTTTCCCAATAAATATTTGTTTGTTCTTTTGTCAGTCCATTTATTCAGTACTCTTCTCCACCTCAAAGCAATCAATTATTCTTTGGCCTCCCTTATTCATTGTTAACCTCTCAGATGAATAGCAAGTGATTGAAAGAGCATGAATTGAATTAGATAAACTTTAATCTTTAAACTAGGGAACTCTAGTAGCTTTGTGTTAAGAAATTGTGCTACCACTGCAATGGTTTACAGTTCAAATCTACCAGTCACTCTGTGGGAGAAAGACTGGCAATCTCGACCCATGTAATTAGCAGTTTCTGCAAACACACTGGAGGGTCACCTATAGGTCGATTCTGACTCAACAGTCCATACAACAACAGTCTTTAAACCAACCATACTGAATATGATCAAAGGCTCAGGTGTAGGTTCAAATGAGTGTTAATGTAGCAGGTCTCCAATGTCACGGAAGACAAACTTTGTGTTCCAGCTTCTACATTAGTGTTTATTTCCTATTAAATCTAGCTTCCCTCATGCTCTCAAGATGGTTACCAGCAAGTTCCGAGAGCCACTCTTTCCTTACACACATTGAACAGGAAAGTCAATTCACTTCAGAAGGCTCAGAAAACATCTCCAGTCTCATTGAACTGACTTGGGTCATATGCGGCTACTGAACACTTAAAATGTTCTTACTGCAAACAAAAAATAAATATGTTCATTTTATTTTATTTTAATTATTTTCAATTAAAATTTAAATAGCCAAACATTACTTATGGCTATTGAGCATTGAAGTCCTAAATTAATGAAAAAAAAATGAACATAAACATGACATCCTCTAAACACAGCTATTGGAATTTTGCCAGTGGGGTTTGGGTGATATAAGAGTTACCACTGCAGAGATTACTTACTGCAGTTACTTAGTCTGAAGATATGACTCAAATTTGGTTTTGTGGTTTAGAGATAAAAAACAAGTGACCATGACATTGACCTTCACAAGGCAAAGCATGCCCATTCCTTCATGTGTAAAGTTTCTGTGATTTTGTAGATGGTTCTATTTTTCTGTCAAGGAGTTGATGAGGATGCATGTGTAGTTTGCATTGTGTACAAAATTCTACATTGATGAGAAAGACAGGAAATCAATATAAAATTATGAGCATTACTGGCACTATAAACTTTACTTGACTAAAAGCATTACTTTTTAAGTAAAAAAAAAAAAAAAAACAACAACGTAACTTATGCCTTAGGTAAAAAACAAAACAAAACAAAAACCCAAATACCTAAAACCAAAAACACCCTTGCCCAAAACCACAAAAACACTTTTTTCTACCCTATAATACTATACAGTAAAATAATTTACAACCAAGGGTAGAGGTCACACTCTGTTACCTTTTTCTGCCAGTACATAGTCTAAGATGCCAAGACAACACATACTCAGCTTGGTAAATTGACCACAATAGGCATGCTCCTGAAAAACATTTGTGTAATGCTTCAAAGAAAACAACTGGCTTTCTCCCCGAAGTTTGCTCAGGCCTATCACTTATTGCCAGTGAGAACACCAATAATGGCAAAACGTGCCTTCAAACAACTACAATACATCCAGTTGTTATGGAAGATTCTATTAGAGAACGTAATGTCTTGGAACCAATAATCAATTTGTGGATCAACTCCCCAACACTAAGTCATTAACACTTCCTTCTTGTTGTTGTTGAGTATAAAGTTGAGGATGATTCATAACAACCTTATAGACAATAAATCTTGATTCTGTCCTATCCTATGCCACCCTTACCATCCCTAACACACTTGAGCCCATTATTGCAGTCACTGTACCAGTCCATCTCACGAAAGGTCTTCTCCTTCATTGATACTCGATCTTTCCAGGCATGATATTCCTCTCCAATGAATAATCTCTCTTAACAAATATGGAACATGAAGTTTCACCATCCAAGCCTCCAAGAAGCATTCTGTTTGTACCTTCTCCAAGACATATCTGTTTGTCTGTTTGGCAGTTCATGAAATATTCAGTATTCTTCTACAGCACAACAACTCAAAGGCTCAAAGGCTTCTCTTTGAGAACAAAATTCTTCTTTTGTCATCCTTATTCACTGTTCAGTTCTTAGATGCATAGCAGGTGATTGGAAAACCATGAACTGAAAATTAGGTGCACCTTGTCTTTAAACTGACATCAGTGCTCTTCAGAACTTTGCAAATGTACCTGACAGTGGACTTTCCTAACATTATATGCCTCCTGATATCCTCACTGCTGGTATCAAGTCATCAATTGTAAAACCAAGCAAAATGACACTATTGATTTCAATCTTTTCTCTATCATGTTGCCTATTAGTCCAGTGGTAAGGCTTTTTGATTTCTTGTTGTTGCAATAATCCATATTGAAGGCTATAATCTTTGAAATTCTGCAGCAAATGTTTCAAATTCTCACTTTCAGCAAGCAAGATTTGTCATCTGCGTAACATAGGTTGTTGGTGAGTCTGCCTCCAAACATGATGCCCATTTTTCCTCATATAGTCCATATTATAAAATTATATCTTCAGAATAGATATTAAATGGGTATGGAGAAAGAATATTGCCCTGAACTACATCTTTCTTGATTTTAAAACATGTAATGTTGCTTTGCTTTCTTCAAACAATTGCTTCTAGCTCTAGGTATAAATTTTGTATAAGCATAATTAAGTGTTCTGGAATTCTCATTCTTCTCAATGTTAGCCACAGTTTGTTATAATCCACACAGTCAACTTGCTTTAAAACACAAACATTCTTCTGATATTTTCTGTTTCCAGCCAGGATTCATATAAGCAATAATATCTATCATGCCACAGCCTCTTCTGAACCCCGCTTGAACTTCTGGAATTTCTCTGTCCATATATTGTTCTAGCCATTTTGGGTTGGTTGTAAGTGATATCATATCATATCATATCATATTGTTGTATAATTTCCACACTCTGTTGGACAATCTTTCTTGAGAATTAGAATTAATATGGACCTCTTTCAGTCAGTTTAACATCTAGCTGTTTTCCAAATGTCCTGATATAGACTGGTGAGCACATCCAGAGCTGTATCTATTAGTCAAAATACGTCAATTGGTCTTCCATCAATTCTTAGGCCTTATATTTTGCCAAGGCTTACAGTGCAGCTTGAACTCCTTTCCTCCTTATCATATGCTACTTCCTGAAATACAAACCTCAGTACATACTGTGCATCACATGAAATAATCCAAGATGACTGTACTCCAAGAGATAGGTTTAGATAAAATGACATGTGAGTAGTGGATTCTGTAATACAAAAAATATTGCATAGAGCAGCCAATGATTTTAACTGCCATATAAAATATTTTATAGACGAGCCAATTCTGTGCACACATACACACAAACACACACACTCTTAGATTCAATCTTAGAATATTTTGGTGATAAAGATAACATGTTCTATCATTCAAACCTGTTTGGTGACAGCTGTCATAATGCTCATATCTTACCTTTCTTATGAGATCGAAACCATTCCTGGTTCATTTAAAATATGTTTGTCATCAAAACAAATCTAAAATGCAAGCAACAGCACCTTTATTAGCACTTACTGATCCCAAGTGTGATAAATACGTTGTTTACTTATATGTGCCAGCAAAACTGTCAGTGAAAGAGCAACTGATCAGACTGCTAAATAGATAAAATTTACATTAAATATAAAGTTAGGTTATAATTCAAGAAGGTGTCAGAGTCTATACATGCAATGACCACCTTCTGTGGCATCAAGGGACACATTACCAACCTGTGAGAAACCTCAAGGTCACTGATAATTTCCATTAGTTTGCATATATTAACATAAGCTTTACATATAAGTATTTGAAAAGTTTAGTTGCCAAAATATTACTTTGATGGTTTATGTCTTGTTTTACATTAGCCAAGAGTAACAGAGAACGTCAGGATTCCTTGGATTTGGAATCCTTTTCTGAAGAAATGTCACTTAAAGAGCAGAATGGGTTCTGAGATGTGTTCCTTTGGGAAGCGAGTGGCTAGCAGCTTTAATCTTTAATCTCTTTTCTTTTTATTTTCTCCACAACATGCTTTCTAACTATGTACTTGTATTGAAGTGAAGATAAAAATCTCTGCCATCCTGTCCTCTGGGATTCTGTGTCATCTTGGCTGCTTGTCTCCAGACACATCTGTGTTTAAAGATGGCAATGCTGTTTCAGCCCTGTCGAACCCCAGAGCAGCCTAGCTGTGTGGAGAAGCACACACTCCACACATTGTCTCATTGGTGAGGTGAGGTTTTGTAAATTGGAAGTAAAAGATAGCTGCAAAGCACAGGAGGCTGCCAAGGAAAAGAGAGTTAAAGGTAAAGGGTAAAGGAGAAAGGGAAGGGAAGAGTGAAACTAGCTAGGCAAAACTTGCAAAATGGCCTGGCAAGAAATCACCCCTTTGTACAGGAATCCCCATGTGCCAATAATGGTTTCCAAATGTGTAAAGGGTTATTATGCTCAGAGGTCATGTAATTTTCCTAGGCAACAGACGAGATTAATTACTCAAGTTTCTGAGAAGTTTACGCTTTGGCAGCCCTTCACAAAAGGTGGAGTTTCTCATACATAGACACATACAGTCATGCTCTACAGCAAACTTGTTTTGCATCTTTTCCGTGCTCAGAATGAAGTGTGGATGTTTTCTCCTGGCAGTGCAAATTTCTCTGGAGGTGAAATGTGTAATAAATAAATCCAATGAAATATTAATCAAAAAACAACCAAAGAATGAGTCATTTATGACTTATGATGATCCCTCTGTGGATTTCCGGGGCTTTAAATCTTTACGGAAAAGACTGGTCATCATTCTCCTGTGGAGGAGCTGATTGGATCAGATTGCCAAACGTTCAATTCAGTAGCCTGATATATTACACACTGTGCAACTAGGACACCGTTAAGGTAAGTTTGAACAGAGGAGGGAAGTTAAAAGTTTAAGAGAAAATGTAAGAGTCATAAAATAGAATGGTAAGAAAATATTCTTTCAACCCTCAATAACTGATCCTAATGGTTTTTTCTCTCTCATGTGATATAGTACTACAGATGAAAAATGGTGGAATTTATGCTTCATTGGAAGTACCCTGTCATTAATAACTATCAAGAGAATATTTTGACTATATGAAAAAATAATGTACTTCATTATAAATTCATTTATTCCTCATTTACTCAAATGAGCAAGCAACCTTGCTCGCTAAAAATGAAGAGGACTTGAAGAAATTGCTGTGAAAAACCACACACTACAGACTTCAATATGAGTTGTGCCTCAATATCAAAAAAACTAAAATCTTCACCACCGGGCAAATAGGCAACACTGTAATAAGAAAACATTGAAGTTGTCATTTATTTCATTTTACTTAGATCCACAATCAACACCCAAGTAACAATAGTCAAGAAATCAAAAGATGTGTTACACTGGAAATAGTCTGTTGTCAGAGACTTTAAACTGTCTTTGTATCTGTAGAAAGACCAAGATGCACTTTTCAAAGCCATAGTCTTTTCAATTCCTTCCTATGTACCTGAAAGTTGTACATAAAGATGGCAGAAGAAAAAAACGATGTCTTTGAGTTGTGATGTTCAATAAAAATATTGACTATCCATCCCATGGACTCCAAAAGAACAAATGAGTCTATCTTGGAGGAAGTGCAACCAGGGTGCTCTTCAGACGTGAGAGTCATGAATCTTGTTCTCTCACGTACTTTGAACGTATTCTCAGGGAGGCCAGCCTTTGGAAAAGGACATCATGCTGAGGAAAGCTGAGGGTCAGAGAAGACCTCAAACAAAACTACAGGATGCTGCAAAATATGTCAAGATCAGGATCTGTTGTTTAAAGGGTTGCGATGATTTGTACGTAACTAGATAGCATCTAACAATATGAATTTTCAGATGCTTAATCTAAAAATGTTTGCCACCCCCCCAAAAAAAACCCAAAAAGATGAAAAACTTTTATAGTTAATGATGTTCAGGGACTGAGGTGAATTGGACACAAGATTCAGCCAATTCTCTGCTAGAAAAAGAAACGAAATGGGAAAGAACTAGTTTTTTTCAAAGAAGAAACAATCTGATAGCAAAGTCAAGGATTGCTCATTTGATATCTTGACATTTCCTGAGCTCTTACGATTGGTTTCGTTTTAACGTAGTCTAGAATGTGTGTGAAAGCGAATAGAAACTTGTAAAGAGCCTTGTTGCTGTTTTATGTTTCACAGGAAATATAAAAACATCAACTCATTTCTTCCAGCAATCCTGAAACTAAACCTCAACTATGTTTCTATTACAGGACATTTGACAATATAGCATCTTATAATACAGCTAAAACTGGCACTAAAACTAGGTTAAGCCCATTACAGTTTTATAAAATTCAACTGTAGTATTTCTTTTCAATGTTTTCATCACACCTTTCTCTTCACTATAATCCATCTACTCTCATAAACACAAACTTTATATCAAACACATTCTTTGCTTTGACAGTCATTAATGCTGTTACTATTCCTCGCAGAACAATCTTTGTGGTAGACAGGTTAAGTGTTCAGCTGCTAATGTTATGTTTGGCCATTCAAACCCACTGGTGACTTTGTGGGAGGAAGATGTGGCAGCCTGTTCAGTAAAAATTACGGGCTTGAAAACCCTGTGGGCCATTTCTACTCTGTCTTATAGGGTACCTATGAGTCAGAACTGATTCTACAGCTAATGGGGTTTTATATTGCTTGTAACTTCTTCAAAGCAGTAGCAGGAGACTTGTCAGGTGGTTTGACATAGTCATTCTTAGGGTCACAGTAAAAAATCCCTCAGATTCAATTAAAAAAAATTAAGGAAAAAAATCTTTACTATAGTGGATGGTATCATGGACAGTTCATTAAAAACATTAATGCCTCTATTTTAACTTCCTTATAGTCTTATTCAGGGACCTCTGGTATCCTAATGGTAAAGATTTTCCCTTCAAACCCAAAGGCAGATGGTTCAAACCCACCAGCTGCTACATAGGAGAAAGATGGCCAATCTCCTCCCATGGGACTTACAGTCTTTGAAAACTGGCTAGATTAGCTATGAGTCAGATCTGACTTAAGGAAGATGGAATATAACAACACAACAACACAGGTTTCTTTGAAAAGAATATAATTAGGACTTTCATATGTCATGATTGACTACAAAAGGAAAGGAATATATCCATGTTTTTGACACGGATTTTTTTTTTTTCAAAAAGAAAATAAGATATATAAACCAGACAGGAGGGTAAATTAATACAATTTTGATGATTACAAATTTTCCGTTCTTAATTTTAGTTTTCTGATACAGGCCCTGGTTTTTGCTATTACTTGTTATGCATCAGAGAGTTGGACAGTGACTAAGGAAGATAGAAGGAGAATTGATGCCTTTGAGCTGTGGTGCTGGAGAAGAATATTGAGGGTACCATGAACTGCCAAGAAAACAAACAGATTCATCCTGGAAAGGGTTTAATCAGGCTGCTCCTTGAAGGCAAGGATTCTAAGGCTCCATCTAACATACTTTGGACATGTTGCAAGGAGGGACAGGTCCTTGGAGAGGGACAGCATGCTTGGGAGGGTGAAGGGACAGCGCAGAAGGGGAAGGCCCCCTAGGAGGTGGATTGATTCAGTGACGGGTAATCCGGATGGGTGTTTCGGAGATAGTGTGATTGGCACAGGACAGAGCAGAGTTTAGGAATGTTGTACATAGGGTTGCTATGAGTCACAACGACTCAATGGCACATAACGACAATTTTAGTTTTAGCCTAGAGCTTTCATTTCCTGTAATATTTTTCATTCTTCATTGATGCTTAAGTCTAGGAAAGATATCTCTCTATGATTTCAACTTTGAAAGTCAAGAAAAAACATAATTCCAACCAGTATATCTTTCTACCTAGGAAACTAGAAAAGCCACCACTGGGCCTCATTCTTATTCTTTTTTTGTCTGACTTAAAAAAAGAAAAAAATTGGTGCTTCCACATTTACATAGATTTAACATACATCTTTAGAAATTATCAATGAAGTATCCCTTTTATCTTCTTTATATAAGATCTAACCAAAAAATGTGATCTTTGTAAAAATTAATGTAATAATTTGACAATTTTCATGTATCCCTCCCAGCTCTCTAAGCCTAAAACAGTGGCATGTCAATATATGTCAAAATTCTACTTTAAATGCCTTCTACTAATGCCTTGGGAACTGTATCAGGAACAATTAGTGATGGGAAGGACCTTTAAGGAAAGATAACTATCATTGAGCTAGACCTAAAGCGAGTTTAGGGAGATTATAACAGGGATCCATATATCAATTTGAATCATTTGGTTAAAACTAAGCAAATAAGACTCTGGTTGATATATACAGAAAAACTTAGTTTAAGAATTGATGGAACTGACACAGTAAAAGAGAAATCTGAAGAAACAGCAATTAATCTCTTTATATAGCAGTTTACTTCTTTAAAGACAGAATAATCTGTCCTTATCTACTAAGATGTATGCAGTCATAAACACCACTAACTAAGCAAGTATAATCTTTGCCATATTGTACTCAATTGTACACAGTAAGTTACAAAATATGTCTGTACTGAGGGCTCAAGGCTTAACCAATTAAGGGTTACTTTAGCATATCACCATCAGTCTGATAATTACCGTAAAAGTGAGACAGAGTTCAGTACTATGAAAACTAAATCCACGACTACTGTTCTTCCAAATATGCACATCCATCCTTAGTCATCCTTGATTTACAAATTGGCACATTCCTGAAGAGTGGCAACAGTATCTCTTGGCAAGGTATGTAGCATATATTGTGTATTCAACAAATGGTGGTCATAAGGAGATTGATGAAAAATTATAATGTCTGTTAAGTATTGATGCCATTAGAAGAACAGACTTTCAGGGCTAGAGAGGTTGAATTTTCACACCGAACACAACTAAAAACTTATGAAAATCAATCACAAGGAAAAGTAGGTTTTTCACCTGCCAGTTACAACAAACATATACCCCCTTCCAGATGCATAATCAAGCTGTGTATATGCTTACATTTTCTTCTGTTGACTGTACTGTGTGAAGGATCATAGCAGATCTTTTTTTATTTTTTATTTTCATTTTCCTCAACAATTCTGAAAATACCTCACAATTCAAAATATAGTTGAGCACAATATAAATTTTGGTTCTTTGGTAATCAATCCCTTTCTCTACTCTGTCACAGCTCACTCAGCTGCTAGACTGAATTCTGACTCAAATGTTAGCAGTCCCCCCCACAAATCTTATAGGAATAATTTGGTTTTTTAATCCTTTCTCACATGAATACTTATTAATCTTGGTGACCCCCAGTTTCAGAAGAGAAAACTGTCGCAAAGTTAATAAAAGGTAAAGACGTGTATAAATGACTGGGTTGGCTGACTCTAATCACTATTAACTTTAAAGGGAGATTGTTCCCATTAAGAGTATTCACAGTACAAAACTAATAAGGGTAGGGATCCCTCCTCCTTGCGTTTGCACTTCCTTTTACTAATTCCAACACCAATTATTCTGTTCTACTACTGGGTCTGAAATTCACTGCAATAGTCAAACATCTCACAGAACGATATTCGTGGTTATGAGATTTACTAGGGAAGATAATAGGTAATAATTCAGCTTTGATTCTATTGGTTTCTGGTTATCCACTGAGGTTGATACTATTTCCTGTAGGTCTTAGTCTAGCTGGACCAGGAATAACTGGCCCAGAAAAAAGTGTGCTGCATTCACTACTTCTTCCTCAGTGGTAGTGAGATTCCACACTTTACTTGGTGGGCTCAGAAAAATGGGACAATCTCTTAACTAGAGCCTATCGTGATGAAGGAGGAAGCTCAAACTGCTTTGAAAGAATTGACCACCACAACAACAAAATAATAAGACCCCAGGAATTCACAGTATACCAACTGACATATTTCAACTAACAGATGCAGCCCTGGATGTACTCACCCAGTTGTGCCAAGAAATCTGGAGGATAATCACTTGTTCAACTGACTGAAAAAAAGATCTATATTTGTTCCCATTCCAAAGAAGGGTGACCCAATGGAGTGGAAATTATTGAACAATATCATGCAAGAAAGATTCTGCTGAAGATTATCCAAAAACTACTGGAAAAGCACATCAACAGAGAACTGCCAGAAGTGCAGCCAGGGTTTCAAAGGGGTCATGGTACTAGGAATATTGTAGCTAATGTTAGATGGATCTTGGCTGAAAGCAGTAAATACCAGAGAAATGTCTGTGTTTCATTGATTATGCAAAGGTGTTTGACTGTGTGGATCACAACAAACTGTGACTGACTCTGAGAAGAATGGGAATCCAAGAATACTCGATCATGCTTATGTGAAACCTATACTTGGACCAGGAGGCAGTCATCAGAACAGAGCAAGGAAACACTGCATGGTTCAAAATTGGAAAGGGTATATGTCAGGGATGTATCCTATTTCCATACCTTTTCAAACTATAAGCAGAACAGATTATCAGGGAATCTGGGCTCTATGAAGAGAAATGTGGCATCAGGATTGGAGGAAGACTCATCAACAATCTGTGTTATGAAGATGACACAGCCTTGTTTGCTGAAACTGAGGAGGACCTCAAGTGCTCACTGTAGAAGGTTAAGAACTGAAGCCTTCAACACGGACTGAAGGTCAACATCAAGGAAGCAAAGATATTTTGGCAGCATCATGATAGATGGTGAAGAGATTGAAATTGAGATTGAGACTGAGATCGAGATTATTCACAACTTTAGTTTGCTTGGCTCCACATTCATCACTTTTGGCACCAGCAGCCAGGACATTAAAAGATATATTTTGATTCAACAGTCAGCTGTTAGAGACCTCTCCAAAGTACTGGAGAGCAATGATGTGAGTTTGTAGACTAAGGTACGCCTGATACAGGTCATGGTCTTTGCAATCACTTGCTTTGCATCAGAAAGCTGGGCAATGACTAGAGATGATAGAAGGAGAATTGATGCCTTTGAGTTGTGGTGTTGGAAAAGAGTATTGAATATATCATGGACTGCTAAAAGAATGAACAGGTTCACCCTGGAGAGGGTTAAACTGGGCTGGCTGCTCCTTGAAGGTAAGGATTCTGAAGCTACGTCTGACATACTTTGGACATATTGCACGGAGGGATCAGTCCTTGGAGAGGGACGTCTCCAGAAGTAAAGAAGAAGTCAATGATTGAATTTCTTCATCCGAAGAAGTTCATGTTGATGTAAGGTGTCATCAAGTAGACTACAATTACAGTAAATATATTAGATTGAAACCATACCCTATCCTGCAATTCTCATAATTTCTACTACAATTAAGCCCATTGATGCAGTCACTATGTCAATTCTTCTCATTGAGAGTATTTCTCTCCTGCATTGACCCTCTAATTTACCAAGTATGATTCCCTTCCCAGGGACTGGCCCTTTCTGAGAACATGCCCAACATCTGTGAGGTGGTCTCACAATCTACACCTCTACAGACTACTCCAGGTGCACTTCTTCCAAGGCCCACAGATCTGTCTTCCCTTCTACCAGAACTTCTGTCTTTCCTTCTTTGGACCCTAATGCATAGCAGCATTAACCAAGATGAGCACAGGACACACACATTATTTCCTGGAAGTAATGTAGATGATAATTGGAAGTTGCACTTAGTCTCTTAGGCCTGTAGAATGTCATTTTGTAATTTTCTATACTTTTGAGGTTTTGTAAAGAACCACAGACAAGTATGAGGCCCAGTTATCATCTTCATCATGTTCCTAGCACATTCTGAACATCACCAGTTCAGATTCTCAGTGTTAACATTATCACAACTTGTTCTTGTGGCCTTTCTGATCTCTAGACTAGAAAATGCAAAATACCTCTCTAAGAATAAGAGTCTGCCTTTGTGAGAAATGCTATTTTTGATAACTACTTTCTGGAATTAATCAATGAAACAACTAATAAACTTCTCTGACTAGAAGGATGTTCTAGTTTGTTTCTCCAAGTAGGAGCATCCACTGCACTGCAAACTTCCTGAAAGCCTCCAGTGCACAGTTTTGTATGTATTTATGCAAATATCCATCCATTTGGGGCTCAGAACATTTTATGCTCAAGTTTATTTTCTTAAAATAAGTTTTCTTTGCCCAGCTACTTTCCTTAATTTTCTAATTTAGAGTTGTGCATTTTTGTCCTTTTCCCCACAGCCTTTGCCATTACAAATGACATATCCCATTTTCTTTGCAATCATCTGTTCTTTCTTGGGGCATGATCTATATAGGAAGTCTGCCATCTCTTTAGCTTCCTACCTCTCCCACATCAACCACTGTCAGCAACCCTTTACAAATAACTGATTGGACAATCTGTATCCTGTCAGGTAGTTTTCCCAGTAGGTATTTTGGTGATTAAAATCACATACTGCATTCAGTTATCTACCTTCATTAAAGCTACAGAGTATTTTACCTAGGGACTCTTAATGTGGCTTTCCTGGGATCTATCTATCACTTTTATTAAAAATCCAAGCATGATCTCTCAGGGATCATCAAAACTTTTCTATAAATTGTCAGACCACAAATATTTTGAAAATTTCAGAAGTAAGATAGTCTCTGTCAAAGTTATTCCAAGACTGCCCATCTTTCTCCTTCAGAGAAGCTGGTGAATTTTGACCATGGAAGCAGGAGTGACATCCACTTCCTAGACAACATGAACTGAACATGAACATCTGAAATTCTATGAACTTTGATAAATGACAATAGTTGTAGAAAGGCTTCGGGCCTTTTGTTCATAGAGTCACTATGAGTCATGCTTGACTTGATGGCAATCAACAACAACAACCCTTAGAGCGGCAGCACAATTAATTCCTTACCACTAAACCACTAGAGCTTCCTAACTATAAAGAATATGTAAGCGAATAAGTATGACTGAATTCCAGTAAAAATTGATTTAAGAGAAAAGCAAAACAAGAGTAGGATGGATTTGGTCCATAGATTGTGTTTTGTTGAGGCCTGACTCCCCAAAGCAAATGCAATTAATTACACAGCATATCTGTGCTGGAAGATAGACCAATCTAGGGTGCAGCCCTAGTCTGACATGTTTTGGTAGCATCACATTAGAGTAATTATTCAATCCCTTGAGGTTCAATTTCTTCCAATTTGAACCTTATCATGTAGGACAGAGAATAAAAGGCCAAGTCATGGTGGACCTCTCAAAAGGAGATTAGGGGACAGTGAAGATGTCTGATCCAGAAGTAGAACCATTGAGATTCTACTTCACAGACCCTGATCTGATTAAAGTATGATTAATAAATAGGTGTAAGAAAGTGAAACAAAATAAGAAAAAATCTCCAAAAGAAATGTCATTAACTGCCATGAATTACATTCCTACTCACAACAACTCTATGCACAACAGAACAAGACAATGATCCTTTAGAATCCTCTTTATTTAGGCCCACTGGTGAGAACTCTATCAATCCTTCTTCTAGAGGACCTTCCTCTTTTGCTGGCCTTCCATGTCACCAAACATGGTGATGTTTCCAGGGATTGGCCCTTCCTGATAACAAGTCCAAAATATGTCACAAAGTCTCATCATTCTCACTTCTAACGAGTATTGTGGTGGTACTCCTTCCAAGACAAATTTGCTGTTCTTTTGCAGTCCTTGCCTGTAACAATATAATACTTGTTTTTATGCAGTCGTCCTTATTCATTGTCTAACTTTTACATACTTACAAGAAAATAACATAAGTTAAAACAGACACACTTCAGGCCTCAACTCTACAGGCTTGCTTTATAGTGGCAAAACTGAAGGAATCTATGGATGAAATATTGGATAATACAAGAATCATTACCAAAAGGTTGAAACGAAAATACAAAGTCAATGCACAAAAACTAGTTATGTTGATCATCTCAAGAAGATTTATGATCAGGAACCAATGCTACTGAAAAAGATGTTCAAGCACTGAAAAAACAAGGCTCCAGGAATTGATGGCCATCAATTGAGATATTTCAATAAATTGATGTACTCCTTGAAGCACTCTTGAATCTATACAAAGAATTTTGGAATACATATCCCTGTCCAGTCCAATAAGAGATAGCAATATTTAGCTACTAGGAATAGGTGATAAACAATTCTTCCACTTTGAACTAAGGTATCCACCTCCTTCAAGTCAATTCAGAACTTTGAACATCTGCATCTACAAGTGAAAATCATTCTAGAGCAAGCCATTAAGTTGCAGGAATCAGTCTTAGTTCACAGTGCTGATAATCTTCTCTTCGTCTAGTTTGGTTCTGATCAGCTCATACCCATTCATACCTGTCTAGATTCTTATGGGCATCAGCTACAAGCTCAGGAGCATATACTCTTCTCTGCATTCCAGAACTGTGGATCTCCTCACTCAGCCCTATCCCCCACATGGGGCCAAGTCAGGTCAATTAGCCAGGGGTCCTCACAGCTCCCTGTTCCCCAAGCCAGTAACCTTTCCCGTTCATCCACACATCTGTGCATGCTCAGTGGGCATGTCTAAGATTCACCTGTTTCTCCACTGTTGTATTATTCCCATTTCCACTACTGTGGATTCAGATGGTTGCTAGAAGTGAACACACTCCAATCTCAAATCTTAGAAGTGAGAAAAATAAAATTTTTAAGAGACAATAGACTTGCTTGCTTAGCTCTCTACAGTTCTGAAATTTTTCAAAATGTATGGGTCATTTATTATCTATTAGGCTCCTCCATTTACTCATTCATAGCTCACTCACTACTCTAAAAGTAAAACTCTCACATTCTTTCACATTTAAAAAGTCACTTGTAAGTACTAGGGAAATCACCCTAATTTATTTTGTTGTTTCATCAAAGCACAAAATGCAAAAGAGGATGTGAAAAATATGTTATGAAATAGCAATTATCTCTTTCGGTAGAAGAAAATGTCACACATCAGAAAGAGAAACTGCCTCAGAAAACGTTGAGTCAAGTGGACGGCAACCCCAGAGTCCGTGTTATTTAGTTTCATTGCCATAATCACAGTTATGGTTTAGAAAACAACAAAATGACAGGAACTACAATCAAGAGCAAGTTGCATGTGTAAGAAATGATGAATCATAAAGAATTATGCATTATTACAAGGTTTTGAAAAGGGAAATTAAAGATTTACAACTGTTGAGGTTTCCCCTTTGCAAACCCACTTTTAGTGAAATTACAAGAACTGGATCACAAATGGTAGTCTGTCTTTTTGTTTTGTTTTATCTTCAATTACCCAATGGTTACATGTCAGCTCAGCTTTCTAAAACTAAATTACTTTTTGAAAAATTGAACTGTATATTTCTTTGTGACCTACTAAAAAATATTGTCCAGGAGTTCAACTGTAATTTATTTCACATGTGTGTTGGTTTTTAATGTCATATTAGGCGAAGAAGTTAGAAAGGGTAGAGGCCAGGAGGCAAACTATATATTTGCAGCACAGTAGCATAAACATTTTTAGAGGAAAATATTTAGAAAAAATTTCCCCAAAATACTTTTGAGTTCTAAATGTGAGAATGTTAGCTAAGAATAAGAGCTTACAGCCCAGAATACGAACTATTTTAAGTAAATTTCACACAGGAATGGAATTTATATAACTGATGTCTTCTTAATTGCCATGGGCTTCTAATATTAGATGTACATTTTCCAAGTGATTTTTAAAACATTTTATTGTAATTTGGGTGAAAATTTACATAGCATATTGATTTCCCAATTCATATACATTTTGTTTTATTACATTGATCACAATTTCAAATACGTGATGGCACTCTTCCTACCCCATTGCATGTCTGTTTCCATTTATTTTCTTTCCTGCCTTTTATTTTCTTTTGAGTTTTTATTCCTGGGTAAATGCAACTCTTCTGATCTTGCAAAAGATTGTTGATTGTTCTAGGAAGTGCATTCTGCCTGGGTGTGACTTATAGGTATTACTTGTCTACCCAGCGCTTGGCTTAACACTTAACACAAGAATAGTTTCTTTACAGACTTGAAGAATGCATACACGCCTAGCCTTGGGGATTCCATCTGTCTCTATCAAACTAGGAAGATGGATTTTTTTTTCTTATTTTGAATTTTTGCACATTTTTTCTCCCTTTCTATCCAGGAACTCTTATTGTAACATCTTTCAGTTTGGACAGCAATGTTACGGGGACACTATCTGTTTTCTGGCTTCAGTCAAAAAAGCTGGAGTTTTTGTAAGCTGGGATTCATGTGGTCTATTAGTCCTTTGAACTATTTCCTTGTGTCTTTGGTTTTCTTCATTTTTCTTTGATCCATTTAATAATAATTTGGTTTTACCCTCTCCAAAACAGACCTGTTTGTTCTTTTGGAGGTCCATGGTATGTTCAAGACTCTAGCACCACAACTCAAAGGCATCAATTCTTTCATCTTAAGTCATTGTCAAGCTTTCTAATGTATAGCAAGCAATTGTGAATACCATGGCCTGGATCAGGCACACCTTAGTCTCCAGACAGACAGCATTACTTCTCAATACTCTGGAGAGGCTCCTGACAACAGATTTTCTCAATGCAATTTGTCCTTTGGTTTCCTGGCTGATGGGGCCAAGGGTATTGATTGTCTAGAAGATAAAGCTGAAATTGTTAACAACCTCCATCTCGTCTCCATCTCTCAGGGTGCTGCCTATTGGCTCAATGGTGGAAATCTTTTTCTTGATATTGAGCTTCAATTCATATTGAAGACTGCAATTCTTGACTTTCTGTAGCAAGTACTTCAGATCCTCTTCAGTTTTAGGAAGCATGTCAAGTGTTTTGGGATTCCCATTCTCCTCATGGTTAGCCACAATTTGTTGTGGTCCATACAGTCAAATGCCTTTGCATAGTCATTGAAACACAGATAGATATTCCATTAGCATTTTTTGCTTTTGACTAAGATCCATCAGATATTGGAGATAATGTTTCTAGTGTCATGACCTCTTCTAAACCCAGCTTGTATTTCTGGTAGTTCTTTGTTGATCCTGTTCCAGTCCCTTTTGAATAATCTTCAGTAGAATTTTGCTTGTGTGTGATATTAGTGATACTGTTCAATAATTTTCATATGCTATTGGATCACCTATTTTTGGAATAGGAATAAATATGGATCTCTTTCAGTCAGTTAGCCAGGTATCTGTCCTCCAGATTCCTTGGTATAATCTGGTGGGCACTTCCAAGGCAGCATTTGTTTGTTGAAATATGTTAATTGATATGCCATCATTTCCTGGCACCTTGATTTTTGCCAAGTTCTTCTGAGTGTCTTGAACTTCCTGAACTGTTGCCTCTTGATCATATACGGTTTCCTGAAATTCTTCTGTGTCAGCCAATTATTTTTGGTACTTTGACTCTGTATTCTCCTTCAATACACTTTTAATGCTTCCTGGATCATTCAATATTCTATCCATAGCATCTTTAAGTATTGCCACTTGAGGCTTGAATTTGTTCTTTAGTTCTTTCAGTTTAAGAAATACCAAGCATGTTCAGCCCTTATGATTTTCAGACACCAGCTCTTTGCACATTTCTTTATAATATTATGCTTTGTCTTCTTGAGCTGCCCTTTGAAATCTGTTCAACTCCTTAACTTCCTGATTTGTCCCATTTGTTTTGGTTTCTTGACACTCTAGTACAATATTTAGGTCTCTTCTGACATGCATGTTGGTCTTTTCTTCCTCCTCTGCTTTTGTAATTATCTTTTGTATTCTTTATGAATGATATTCTTGATATTATCCCACAGCTCATCTTGTCTTTGTTCATTAGATTTTAAGGCTTCAAATTTATTCCTGAGATGGTATTTAAATTCAAGTGGGGTAGATTCAAGGTCAAATTGTGGTTTGAACTTGTATGAATAGTTGATGATCTGTTCAACAGTCAGCAACCCAGTCTAATTTTTATAGCTGATATTGAGCTTCCCCAACAATTCTTTCCACAGATGTAATCAATCTGATTTCTGTGCATACCATCATGCTAAATCTATGTGTATAGTCTGTGTTTGTGTTTCTTATAAAAGATATTTGCAATGAACAAATCACTGATTGTACATAATTCTCTCATTCTAGCCCAGCCTCATTTCTGTCCGTGTTTTCCAACTACGGATCCTTCTTCCCAGTTCCCAAATTTTGCATTCCAGTATTCTGTGCTAGGCAATTTTCTTGACAAATTATCAGCAACCAAATATAGCAACATTCCCAATTTCAATATTGTTTGACTCTGCAACAAGTCAATGGACAAATAATATTTTTTCACACCTCAGCATTCATCCTCATATATTTATATAGCAAAACCCCAATATCTTGCCGGGAAGCTACCGTTGCCCTACTCTTTGTTGGCAACATGACTTAGTGGTAAGGAGTTGTGCTGCCAACCCAAAGGCATGCAGTTTGAATCCACAAGCTGCAACACAGGAGAAAGATGAGTAAATCTTCTGTGCAATTGCATGTCTCAGGAGCCTCACTGGAGGGTCAGCTATTAATCAGTTGTGACTCAATGATACACAACAATGACAAATCGATGGATTAGATGAATCTCTGATTTGGAGAAAAGAGACAATGTGAGTCATTTTACAGCCCCTTGTTAGCAAGGTTGATTCATAAATGAGCACAAACAGAGGCAAAGAGATGTTCGGTCAAATTCCAGAGAATAGAATTCAAATCTGAGGAAACACAAAGATGCAGCTGCTATAGCTGACTTGCTCTCACTAGAGAATGATTATTTTTTGAAGAAAAGAATTGAAATAAAAACAATGAAGGTGAGTTAGATTTGCCATTTGATTCCCCCTGTATTCACTTGCACTTAGATCGTCCAGTCATACTAATAAATTTCTTTTGAGTACTATTTCTTGTTGCTGTAACTAAAGCAAATCTATAAAAATCTATATGTTACATGTCTTTTTCAATTTCCTTTTAAGATTTTTCTTGCTTTTGCCAATACCCTGCTGGCAGATCAATATATGCTATGTTAGAACAAATTTACGGATAAAGAAGAAAGAAAACAGTAGTATAGAGGATTCTATTTTAAGACTTTTGCAAACAAAACACATTGCATACTTTCATTTTCGGGTTAATACAAACACTTCTATTTTAGGATTTTGAAAACAAAATAAAACATATTATGTACATTTCTTTTCAGATGTAGAATTCTAAAGGCTGTACAAAAGAGACCTGGTTGTTAAGCTAAACAACAAATAACTTTATTAGCTAATACCTCTTTGTCTGGAATTGTTTTTTAAATATCAAATATAAAGTTAATGATCTAAATCTTATTTTTGAAGTAGAAGCTGCAATTAGAGCATATGGGCAAAATATAAAAATCCTACTCATGCTTGTTAGTAAAGTGTCCTCTGAAAACAATATAAAGAGAGCTGATAATGCAGTGGTTAAGCATTTTGCCATTAACAGCAAGGTGGATGACTTGAACCTACCAACTACTTTAAGGGGGAAATGAATCATGCTTTATGCTTCTGTGAAGATTTATATCCTTGGAAAATCCATGAGACAATTCTACTAAAGCCTATAAGAGCTCTATGAGTCAGAATCAAGTTGATAGCAGTGAACTTGATTGATTTCAGCAGTAATATGGGCATCTCTGATGGCATCGTTCATAGAGAATTGCTCTACTAAAACAACAACAACGACAAAAGTGACACTCCAAGCTGTTTAAATCTATCAGTGGTTCTTCAAAGATGTGTTCTCTCTTTCATACAATCCACTACCCTTCAAACTACAGTTCAAGAACATGCTGCTTTATCACATGAGAGCATTTAAATATATTTGATAACTCTCATTCAAGTGTTTTGAGGGTTTGAAATGGAAAATACTAGGAAAAAATCAAATCCCTTTTTGTGACTGCTAATGTAAGAATTAGATGAAAACTTATCAATAACCTGAGTTATGTAGATGACACAGCCTTGCTTGTTCAAAGTGAAGAGTACTTGAAATATTTGCTACAGACCAAAAACTGCAGTCTTTGATAGCATAAAAATCTCAGCATCAAGAAAAAAAAAAAAAAACGAAAAGGAGACACCCCCCACTCTTGAATCAATAGGCAATATCATTTTATATGGAGATTAGATTGAACTTGTCAAAGATTTCATTGAATTGTATCCACAATCAACATCCATGTTGCTAGCACTCAAGAATTAAAAATACGTGTTATACTGAGAAAATATGCTGTCAAGGACCTCTCCAAACAGCTAAAAAAACAACAATATAAGTTTAAAGACTAAGATGAACTTGATTCAAACTGCTATGGTCTTTTCAATTATTTGCTATACATCTGAAAAGTGGACAAAAACATTTGACAATACCACTTCAGACAAGGGTCTCATAGCAAAAGTTTACAAAATCCTACAGTGCTTCCACAAGAAAAAGACTGATCACATAATTACAAAATGGGCAAAGGATGTGGAAAGATTTTTCACAGAAGAAGATATTCAAATGGCCAAGAGACACATGAAGAAATGTTCAAAATGACTGGCAATAAGAGAGATGCAAATCAAAGCATCAATTAGATACCCTCTTACTCCAGTAGCAGTGGCAAAGTTTAACAGGACAGCAAGTAATAATGTTGGAGAGGATATGGAAAGGTAAGAACTCATATATACTTTGGTAGAATTGTAAAATGGTACAACAACGATTCTGGAAGACAGTTTGGCATTTCCCTCATATACTTTGGGCATGTTAGGACCTGTTGTTAGCAGTTGTGAAAAATGACAATCTACAGAGAAAAGTGGTGGATCAGTGGAAGAGCAGAAGACCCTCAGTAACATGGATTGACATATTGATGGCAACAATGGGCTCAAGTGTATTACAGATGACGATGATGGCACAAGCTAGAGTAAGGTTCAAATCCGTTAACAGGGTCACTATGAAACAGTTGATGGATGGCACCTAATAACAACAGCAACAACAACAAAATATTGTTTTAAACTCAGCAAATGTCTAAGTCCAAAATATTCTCCCACAGAGAACAGAAATGTCTATTTGTTGGCTCTCCACAGTTCCATTTCTAGACAGAAGATCTGTCCTATCTGGGCAAGAGGGAATTTCTTTCAGATTCGAATCCGGGCCACACTCCAAACCATACAATACAGCAGGGAAAATGGCCGCGGTCCCAATTCTGGCCTGTCCCGCCTATTTAAAGGGGAAAGCCCATGAAAACAGGGCGACACAGGATTGGCTGATTCAAAGGAAGGGCGGGAAAACAGGGTGATACAGGATTGGCTGATTTGAAGGAAGGGCGTGAAAATAGGGCAATACAGAATTGGCTGATGTTTGGGTGGGGGCTCTTTTCCCCCTTCCCCCACCGCTTTCAGTTCTAGAGGCTTATACATTTTAAGGCTTATACATTTTAAGATGATGTATTGGTTACAAAATGGAGTTCCTCATTCTTCCCTTCTTCTGCACCCTAGCTCAGTCATGAGCGCTTTCTTCTTCGGTCTCTATGTATTGAGACCGCATAACCATCAACAGGATTGTTCCTATCCTTTCTTTAAGTTGAGTATTCTGTTAATTATACAGGGACCTAGGGTTAGGATAAGCATCAGGGCAGTGAGGGCTCCAAGGAGTGGAATAAGCCATTTACCCCAGGATGGTTTCCACCAATTAAATAAATCATAGGCTTCTGCCTCAGACAGGCACTTTTTAACAGATTCTTTTAACTCTCGGACCTTATTTTGGACTATGCCCGATGCATTCACAAAGAGACAACATTCTTCCCCTAGAAACTGGTATGTACCTCCTTTCTCTGCTGCAAGCAAGTCTAGAGCTCGACGGTTTTGTACGGTCACCCCGTCCAGAGGAGTTATTTGGGTTTGTAAGGCCAGGAGAGAATCTGCTACCTTGTCCAGGGACATTACTTTATAATAAATCAATCTTTACTTTTTACCATTAAAAGAAAAAAAACAACAAACCTTCCAAAACTCATTTGTAGAAAGAAACCCATTATAAAGTTTTGATCTTGCTCTTATTAATCAGGGAAACTTGGCCATATCACTGTCAACATTATAGTATTATTAGAGTACCTATCAGTGGTAACTCATGGTTTTTGTGATGCTAAACACTATGACCCTGATGTGTCAAATGTGACAATGGTTACCCATGGTAGACAGTGTCTGGTGGAGTTCCTCAATTAAAACAAGCTTGGAAGCAGGAGTGGCATCCACCTCGAAGTGGCATCCACTTCCGAAATAGCTTGCCTCCGGAAACCGTATGAACTTGGAGAGATGATGAAATTATGCAAGTGTTCAGGTCTTTTGTTCATAGGGTTGCTATAAGTTGTCTATGACTCAATATAAATTTACTCCCATTCCTCTGGTGATTTTGAGTCTTCATTTATGATATTTCATGCAATAACACTCTTTTACTCCAAGAAGCACTATGTTGTTGTTGTTGTTGTTGTTGTTATTGTTGTTGTGTATGTGCCATCAAGTTGCTTGTGAGTCATAGCGATCCTATGTGCAAGAGCTCTAAACACTGTTCTATCCTGTGTCAACCTAGCTATCTCAAATGCACTCATTCCCACCACTCTAGTCACAGAATTGATCCATCTCCTCGAAGGTCTTCCTCTCCTTCGCCGCCCCTCCACTCTGCCAAACATGATGTCCCTCTTCAAGGACCTCCTTGCAACATGCCCAAAGTATGTCAGACGAAGCTTCAAAAACCTTGACTCAAAGGAGCATTCTGGCTTCATCTTCTCCAGGACAAACCTGGTTGTTCTACTAGCAGTCTATGGTACATTCAATACTCTTCTCCAGCACCACAGTTCAAAGGCATCAATTCTCCTTCTATCATCCCTATGCACTGTTCAATTCTCTGATGCATAGCATGCAATTGCAAAGACTATAGCCTGAATCAGGTGCACCTTAGTCTTCAGCCTGACATTGTAGCTCTTCCGTACTCTTGAGAGGTCCCTCACGGCTGACTTTCCCAATGCAATTTGTCTCGATTCCCGGGCTGCTGTTACCAAGAATGTTGACTGTGGAGCCAAGTAAATTAAAACTGTTGACTATCTCAATCTCCTCACCATCCATACTGATGCTGCCAATTGGCCCAGTGGTGAGAATCTTTGTTTTCTTGATGTTGAGCTTCAATCCATATTGGAGGCTGCAGTCCTTGACCTTCTGCAGCAAGCGCTTCAGGTCCTCCTCAGTTTCCACAAGCAGGGTTGTGACATCTGCATAATGCAGGATGTTGACGACTCTTCCACCAATCCCAATGCCACATTCCTCCTCGTACAGCCCAGCATCACAGATGAACTGTTCTGCATACAGATTGAAAAGGTATCATGACAGACTACATCCTTGACAAAACCACTTCTTGATTTTGAACCATGTAGTGTCTCCTTGCTCTGTTCTGACGACTGCCTCTTGGTCCAAGTATAGGTTTCGCATTAGCACAATCAAATGTTCTGGGATTCCCATTCTTCTCAGAGTCAGCCACAACTTGTTGTGATCCACACAGTCAAAAGCCTTTGCATAGTCAGTGAAGCACAGATAGACTTTCTTCTGGTATTCTTTGCTTTCTGCCGAGATCCATCTAACATTAGCTATAATATCCCTAGTACCACGACCTCTTCTAAATCCAGCCTGCACATCTGGCAGTTCTCTGTTGACATATTGTTCCAAACATTTTTGGATAATTTTCACAGAATCTTGCTTGCATGTGATATTAATGATACTGTTCGATAATTCCCACACTCTGTTGGGTCACCTTTCTTTGGAATGGGAACAAATATCGATCTTTTCCAGTCAGTTGGCCGGCTGGCTGTCCTCCAGATTTCTTGGCACAACTTAGTGAGCACATCCAGGGCAGCATCTGTTTGTTGAAACATGTCTGTTGGTATGCCATCAACTCCTGGAGCCTTATTTTTTGCCAATTCCTTCAGAGCAATTTTAACTTACTCCCTCATCACCATAGGCTTTTGCTCATATGTTATTTCATGAAATTCTTCTGTGTCAGCCATTTCCTTCTGATACAGTGACTCTGTGTACTCCTTTCATCTTCTCTTGATAATGACTTCATAAATAATTGCAGTTTAATATCTGGAAAGCATTTGTTATACTCTGTTATGCTGTTATGTAATAGTATGTTGTTATGTTTTGTTAATAGCAATAAACTAACAGGAATTCAGAAAATAAAATAGAATGAAATTCCATAAGTCTCATATTTTTACAATATTCTCACATATTTTGTGTGAAGATATTAATTTTTTATGTTCCATATATTGTATGCAAAACCTATATTTGGTCCAGGAAGCAGTCATCAGAATAGAACTGGGAAACATCACATGGTTCAAATTTGAAAAGGGTGTACACCAGGGATGTGTCCTATCCCCATGACTTTATAGTCTATATGCAGCGCAGATCCTCCGGGAGGCTGGGCTCTATGAGGAGAAAGGTGGCATCAGGATTGGAGGAAGAGTCATTAACAACCTAAATTTTGCAGATAACACAGGTGAGGAGGACTTAAAGTGCTTACTGCAGAAGGTCAAAGACTGCAGCCTTAAATACGAATTGAAGCTCAACATCAGGAAAACAAAGATTCTCACCACTGGGTCGATTGGCAGCATTATGACAGATGGTAAAAGACTGTTAACAGCTTTAGTTTGTTTGGCTCCACAATCAACACTCTTGGTACCAGCAGCCAGGAAATCAAAAGATTAATTGCACTGGGAAAGTCAGCTGTCAGGTACCTCTTCAGAGTACTGAAGAGCAACAATGTCAGTCTAGAGACTACGGTGCATCTGATCCAGGCCATCTTCACAATTATTTGTTATGTCAGAAGCTGGACAATTGCTAGCAATAATAGAAGGAGAATTGGTGCCTTTGAGCTGTGGTGCTGGAGGAGAGTCTTGAATAGATAGATAGATCATGGATTGTCAGGAGAACAAACAGGTTCGTTCTGTTGTTTTGTTGTTGTTCTTATGTGCCATCAAGTTGTCTGTCACCCATAATGACCCTATGTACAGCACCTCTGAACCCTGCCCTGTCCGGAGACAGTCACACTGACTCCAGCACACCTACGCCCAATGTCCTACTTACTGAACCAACTGAACCAATCCTCCTCATCTGGCATCTTCCTCTCCTGCACTTCCCCTCCACCCTTACGAGCATGACGTCTTTCTCCACGCGCTGGTATCTCCTGGTCATGTGATCAAAGTATGTGAAATAGAACTTCAAAATCCTAGTTTCCAAGGAGAAACTTGGTTTCACCCTCACCAAGACAGATTTATGATATGTTCAAGATTCTTCTCCAGCATCACAATTTAAAGGCATTGATTCTTCTTCTGTCATCACTGTCCAGCTCTCTGCTGCATAGCAAATAATTGCAAAGACCATGGCAATTTGATTAGGTGCACCTTAGTCCCAAGGTGGACATAGTTGCTTTTTGGTACTCTGAAGAAGTCCCTGATAATAGATTTTCCCAGTGAAATTTGTCTTTTGACTTCCTGACTGTTGGTGCCAGGACCTTCGTCATAGAGAGGGTGAAACCAGGCTGCTCTTTGGAGGCAAGGATTCTGAGGCTTTGTCTGACATACTTTGGGCATGTTGCAAAGAGGGACCAGTCCTTAGAGAGGGCTATTATGCTTGGGAGGATGGAGAGACAGCACAAGAGACGAAGACCCTCAATGAGATGGACTGGTTCAGTGACTGGGGTAATGAAGATAGGTGTGTCAGAGACAAGATTGGCACAGGATAGAGGAGGGTTCAGAGCTGTTTGTAAATAGGGTCTCTGTGAGTTGCAAGTGATTTGATGGCACATAACAACAGCACCACCACATATGCCTTATGATATACAGAAAATTTGTTAATTCTTAGAATTCTACATCCACATTTTAGAAAATGCCAAAATAGCATTGCTGAAAAATGATTGATGTTGGATTAAAGCAATATTACTAAAATATATTTATTTATGTTTTATTGAATATGCAAAGGCATTAAACTTTGTGCATCCCAATAACAGTGAGAAGAATTAGAATTCCAGAACACGTAGTTGTACTCACACTGAAACCAATAAGTAGTCCTTCAATTAGAAGAAAGTGCTTCTTCATGATTTAAAATTAGGAAAGGCATGTAGACTTATTAAAACTGTATATTGAGCAAATAATCTGAGAAGCTGGACAATGGAATAGGATAGTGTAAATAGGATTGGAGGACTCATCACCCATCTGTTAAATACAGATGACATAAATTAAATACAGATGGCCTAACAATGCCCCTGAAAATAACAGATAAGAAAGTAAACATCTTATTGCATTGGGCATATCTGCCTTCAAGATTCTTTTTAAAGAGATAAAGGGCAATGATATTACTTCAAAGACTAGGGTTTACCTAAAACAAGCCAAGGTATTTTCAATTGTTTCATAAGTATGTGAAAGATAGACAATGATTAAGGAAGATAAGAGGAGAAAATAGATGCCTTTGAACTGTGCTTGGAAAATAGTAATGAATATATGATCAAGTATCAAAAGACTAAACAAATTGTCCTGAATATAGTATAGGACAGAGTTCTCTTTAGCAGCAAAGACAGTGAAACTTAGGCTCACATCTTTGTACATGTTATCAAAGGGGGCATGTTAACAGTCCTTGAAAAAGGAGGGTGACCAAAAGAGAGTAAGTTCCTCAACACGATGGATTGACAACAGTAAGTTGGATTGTAACAGTAAGCAAATTATGCACATGAGAAATTGTGATGATAGTGCAGAATTGGGCAAGGTTTTGTTATAATTACAAAAAAAAAAACACTAGGAGTTGGAACTTCAGCAAAGAGCAGTGAATGACACTCCTTGTTGATGCCTATTCAGTCTCTTTTTCCAAGTCAACAATCAAAAACTTTTGGCATACAGTGGCACATAATAAATGCTTATAAATACCTTAGAGAATTATCACAAAAATTATAACAAATGGTGGCCTAATAGTTAGGTTACCAACACAAAGGCACTAGGTTCGAATCAACCAGTTGTTCTGTAGAAACAAAGGTGGGCCAGCCTTTCCTGCTTGGTTATAGCCTCTGAAAACTGCTGGAGGGTCAGCTAATGAGTCAAAACCAACACAACTATACATAAGAACAACAACCTGGAAATTAAATCAGAATTACAAATTCTCATTTGTCACTTATGGACTTCACCAAATGCGTATAGAAAATATAATGCAGCCATCTCTATTTTTTTACATTCCTTGCTTCTTAATAACTCCACATTTCTTTATTGTATGAATTGAATTGTATGTGTTGTATTGAATTTATTAAATAAATTCTTTAAGATAGCTGAGGATCAGAGTTTAAGAGATTTAAATACTACAAATCAAGTCTGATGTCCTAGGACACAAAGAAGAAAGGATCTTAAAGCAACTGGCTCTGCCAAACTGCATCATAACACAAAAATTAACTGGTGATATGATTCATTTCCAGAAGTAGCAAATGATCAAACCAGTATGTCCAAGACACACTAAAGACACTGGTGGTGGGGTGGTGTAGAGAAATTCAGGGATTGAAGAATGGAAGTGATCAGTGAACAAATGTAGACATGTTCACTAGTGTATGACAAGAACTTTGGAAGATAGTCACCAGGTCACAACCTATAAGAGATACATATTTTATTCAATTCCCCCAAAAGATGATCCAATAGAATGCAGAAGTTATAGAACTATATCATTAATATGATGCACAAGCAAAATGTTGATGAAGGTTATGCAAAGTGACTGGAGCAGAATTATGTGCACGTATACAATGCAAAAGTCTTAACACACCTACTGAAGGTCAGTGAATAAAGGTCTTAAAATGGATTACACTTTCTGTCCAAAAAATTAAAATTTTAAACAAGTGGCCTATTAGGAAATATCATGATCAAGAGATAATAAACAATTGAAGCTCTCAATAACTTAATTTTGTTTGGATCCACAATCAACATTCACAGTATAAGAGCAGCCAATAAAATCAAAAGATGTGTTGCCATGAAGAAATACTCAAAATCACTGGCAATAAGAGAGATGCAAATCAAAACCACAATAAGATACCATCTTGCTCCAATAGCTGTGGCAAAGTTTACCATGACAGCAAGTAATAAATTTTGGACAGGATGTGGAGAAATAGGAACACTTATACACTGTTGGTGGGATTGTAAAATGGTGCAATCACTGTAGAAGGCAGTTTGGCATTTCCTCAAAAAGATGAACATAGAAACTCCATATGACCCAGTTATTCCACTGCTTGGAAAATACCCTGAGAAAAGTAGAACTGAGGCACAAACGGAGACTTGTACCCCAATGTTTGCAGCAACATTATTTGCCATTGCAAGGACATGGAAACAGTCTACTTGTCCAACCATAATTAAATGGATTGAAGAGGCATGGTTCATTCACACTACATAAAACTACGCAGCATTCAGGAACAATGTTTTTCAAAATCACTACCTATCTTGGGAGGGCTGGAGAGCATTATGCCGAGTGAACTAACTCTGTCCCATAGGACAAATATGATATGAGATCATTATTGTAGAAATTGAAAGATAACTAGTAAAACATGTATGAGGATCCAAGGGGAGGGTAGGAGCAGAGGGGTGAGGATGGGAAGAGAGAGGGCTAATCATAGGGCTGTGCAATTTGATGGGTAGAGGGAGGGGGTGGGTAAAGGCAATAGGAATCATCCAGTGTGAAAAACATTGTATACGAATGTTGTAAGTAAACCAGCATAAAATAAAAATTGTATTTAAAAAAATAATTGTGAGGATGGTATAGAAAAAGTAACCAACCAAAACATGAGTTGCATTGGGACAATCTGCTGGAAAGGACTTATTTAAAACACTAAACAGCAAGGATATCAGTAAAACGACTAACGTGAGCCTGAAGCAATTCACGGAGTTTTCAATTGTTTCCTATGCATCTGAAAGCTGGACACTCAATGAGGATGCAGAAGAACCTAATGTCTTTAAATTGTGATGTTGGAGAATATTGACTTTCAAAAGAACAAACAAATCTGTCTTGGAGGAAATAAAATTAGTACAATCCTTCAAGGTAATTAGGTGAAGCTTCATCCAGCATCCTTTGAGGAAGTACAACCAGGATACTCCTTAAAGGGTAAGGATAGTGAAACTTCATCCCACATGCTGGGAGAATCTTATGAGATGGAGTTAGTCCTTCAAAGAATATATTTTGCTGAAAAAATTAAAATGTTAGAGAAAGTGAGGAAGACCTTCTCCCAAGTGTATTGACGCAGTGACTGCAACATTGAACTTCAGCATGGCAGAGATTGTGAGCATGGTGGAAATAAGTGTGGCTTCAATTTGCCCTTCAGAGGGTCCTTATGCATAGTAGTTGTCTCAATAGCACCTAACAACAATGACATCAATAACTACAGGATTTGAAATGAGAATAGGTTTAACATTTATTAAACTATGGTCTTTTTCATGGATACAGAAAAAGAAAATCAGAGACTGTTTTGTTTTGCTTAGTGTTGTAGGCAAAGTCAGGAAAAGAATTGACATTTGACTGGAATCTCAACTTTCTAGGTCTATGGTCTTTTCTGTAGTAGTTATATCAGCAGAACTATAATGCCTATATTTTAATTCCAGTAATAATAATAATAATCTCATTTTGAAAATAGTATCTTAATCATGTCTTATGATTAAATACTAATTTTATGATTATATTTTAAGCAGTTATAATTTCTTTTTATTTTTTCTTTTCTGAGGAACAAATAAAAAAACAAAATAAATAAAAAGAAAATAGTAAAGCCTTTTGCTATTGTTGTTTACCATCTAGTTGAAACTGGCCCATAACTGATCCTCCAGCAGGTGTTCAGAGACCGTTTAACACGTGGGAGGAGAGCAGCTGGTGGACTTGAATAGCATGCCCTTGGGATTGCAGTAGCTTCTTGCTACTAGGCTACCTTAGCTCTATAATTTTATTTGTCATATCTGGAATAGCCTCTGCTACTCTTTGGTTTTTTCAAAGGCCTGGTATTTCATAAGTGGATAGCCAATCCTGCTTCTTAGTCTATCTCAATCTGGAATCTCTTCTGAAATCTGTTCACCGTGGGTGACCTGCTGACAACTGAGATTCTGGTGGTATAGCTTCTAGCATCAGAACAGCACACTAGTCACCTCCATACAACAGACAGAAAGACAATTGATATATGCATTAGGGCAAACTCTAAAATACCAAGCATACACATATAGAAACTATAACACACAAGTTACTCCTCCAAGACTTCAAACTGACAGAAAAATCCTATATCCATAAAAGAAATCATATATCCATAAAATCAAACTATAAAATAAGAAAACACACAAATATCATATTTTAAAAAGTCACTTCACACTCATGAGTGTTCCAAAACAAATCACTCTGCTTCTCTCTTGAGAAGCCTCTGAATAGGTTGGAAGCGACATTCTTCTGGTAATTACCATGTGTAAAACTGTTTTTTTAATCACCCAGGGACTCCTAGGATAGAGTGGTGGTGTTCTTTCTTTGCATTATCAAGTAGGAATCAACTCATTGCTGACCTTGCAACAGGGTTTTAGGGACAATTAATTACAAAGGAGAAGATTTTCCATCTTCCTCCTATAAAGCAGCTGGATTCGAACCATGGGCCTTTGCATTGACAGTGTAAGATCTTATTATTAAGTCACAAAAACTCTGATTATTGTAAATGTTTTCCCCTCATAAAAACACAAACAAAGAGAAAAATTATTTGGGGGCAGAAGTTACTTTGATAAATTGTTGGGACTGCATTTTGCTCCCGTGTGACAATCAATTATTAGAGTGTTGCTTATTACTTAAAGAAGCTCTTAATTTGTGCTTATTATTTAAGATATAAATTATACATTTAATTGCATATGTACTATTTGTTTAAATAAAACTACTCAACTAGTTACATTTTATAAGAGGATAATGTAATTTTAGAGTGTACAAGTCATTAATTAGGATTTACACTGGAAAATGGAAGCCTCATGAAATACACTGCTAACTTAAAATAGTTAAATATACATTAAGGTAATTAATCTTAAGGACAATAATTGAGTTAATTTCATTTTAAAGATATGCTTATTTAATGAACAAACCAATTTACCCAAGTTCATACAATAGGGTATTAACAGGCAAAACTATTTTTTTTCTAAATCAAAATTTCCATAAATCTACAATTGTTGCTCTGATGAAAGAAATAGACTATCAAAAAGCATGAAGTTGGATTTTAGCCATATTAAGAAATTGGAATTTTTTAATGTTATGGGGAAAGAAATCCTTTTCTCAGGTTATATTAACTGCTTTTGTAAGCATTTTCTTTTTTAAAAGTCAAAGTAATCTTAGAAGTTTTCTAAGGTCATGCTATGTTTACTACGCCTACAGATCATTTTTAATTTATTATAACTTCAGATGTGTTTAACTGAATCTTTTATCAGCTAAATTTTTATATTTAACTCACCCGATTCAAACTCTTAGTCATGTTTGGAAATTTAGTTAGAGATATATATTAAATAAAAATCTATCATCAAAAGTTTTAATCTTTCTGTTATCTATGTGCTGTGCAAACCTATTAAAATGTTCTCAGGTAGACACACTCAATGTTTATTTGCTCCAATTTTCATATAGACTAAGGAAAATTAAATGGACATTTTCAAATTTCATTTATTAGAAAAATAAAAGAAAGGGGAATATAAAGTTGTTTCCAGAGGACTTCAAAGCATATGCAGAACTATCCTCGACCCAAAGTGTGACCTCATTCCTAAGACCTAGAAATGGGATACTATATTACAGCTTACATACTTATCATTTACTAACAAAGAACTCAGCATGTAGAAATACATAAATACAGTGGCAAAGTATTGAATTGGCACTTATGATAAAATGCATTTGATTTAGACTTAATAAAATACTGTGCATAGTACTAGTGAATAATGCATTGCCAGATAAAGTTGGACACAAAGCAAATACAATGTCAAAGTTAATCTGACTGAGTATTATTCAGCCACATTACATTATTACTAGATTAGAAATGGATATTTTGTTTCAGCAGCATTTTCATTATTTCAACATATGACATAAGTGGGTTTTTTGTGTTGTAGTTTTATTGTTTTGTTTTCTGGGATGTTTTTGCCTTTGCAAATAACATCTAATTTCATAAAGAGCTACTATAGCAGGATGCTGCAGAAATACAGGAAATGTGTTTCTTAGTGACATCGGTTTCCGTTATTATAGCTAACAATGTAGCTTGATGTGCAGATTCAGAAAATCAGAAGCTACTTCTTGAAAAATATTGTTAAAATTATCTTTCCATCGCAAAGTATCAACATAGAAAAATAATGAATTGTGCTTCCTAAATACTTTGACATTTAATGTTTTATATAATTTCATATGCAGGGAAAAAATGGAACAATTAATATAGAAGACTAAAGAATGTCTTTGACTTGTGATGCTGGAGAAGAGTATTGAATATACAATGGACTACCGAAAGAACAAACAAATCTGTCTTAGAAGTATAGCTAGAATATTACATAGATGCAAAAGTGATAAGACATCATACATATTTTGGGTGTATTCAAGGGACCTAGGACCTAGAGAAAAATATCATGCAAAAAGTTAGTAAAAAGAGGAAAACATTCAGTTAGATGAGCTGATACAGTGGCTACAATAACAAGATTAAGCACAGTAGATATTGTGAGGATGGCACAGACCAAGTTCTTGTCAATCTTCTCATATATATGAGAAATTTGGGCAATAAATAAGGGAGACTGAAAGGGTATTTCATGCATTTGAATTATGGTGTTGGAAAGATTTCTAAACTTCTAGAAAAATATACTGTTTTTGAAGAGGCATAGGCAATATGCCCCTTAGAAGCTAGGATATTCTTTTCATGTACTTTGGATCATCAGAAAAGACCAGTTTCTGGAGAAGAACATCCTACAGTGATAGGTGAGTGGAAAAAGTGACGATACTCAGTGAGGTCTTCTGACTCATTGGCTACAGCAATGGCTTAAGAAGAGCAGGAGAGTGGTCAGGACCATGCGGAGTTTGTTCTGTTGTCCATAGGATAGTTGCGATTTGGAAAGAACCGACAGCACATAACAATAATTTGTTTGGTGTGTGCATTTTTGTTCTTATAAACAGTAAAGAAAATACATGGTCTTTGGAAAACAATATTTCAGTATGTTAGATTGATCTCTGGATATGAAGAAAATTGATACCACATTGGAGAAAGCAGTCATTTGTGAACCACAAACAAGCATGCCATGGTTATGAGTGGTTTTCAACTATACATGAATAGCTGAAAGAAGATAACTGCCTTTCTTAATCCTAAATTTACTGTCATTGAAGAACTCATCACACACACACACACACACACACACACACACACACACACACACATCCATTTGTCCATCCAGTGTGGCTTTATAGCTTTATATGTATATAATTATACACCAGTCTTATTATCAATAGCTCTGATGGCATGATTTGTCAAGTGTTGTGGTATCATTGATATTCTGTTATTGTTAGGTGACACAGAATAGACTGTGACTCACAGAAACTCTATAAATAATGGATATGAGCCTGCACTATTCTTGTGCCATTCCCATGATCATAGGTATCCTAGATCCCATTGGTATACTTAATGGGTCAGCCCGTCTTGGTGAAGGCATTGTTTTTGTGGATCCTCTACTTTGCCAAGAATTATGTCCTTTTTCAAAGATTAGCCCCTCCTAACAATGTGCTCACAATCTTGAATGATCAAAAGCATCAAAAGATTGAAGGAATACACAGAATCATTACATCAAAAAGAACTGACACAGCACATTTCAGAGAGTAACATATGATAATTAAGGATGAAGTTCAAGCTGCACTGAAGGCATTAACAAAAAACAAGGTCCCAGAAATTGATGGGATACCATTTGGCATGTTTCAACTAACAGATCCAGCTCTGGATGTGCTCATTAGTTTGGGCCAGGAAATATGAAGGACAGCTACCTGATTGACTAAAAGAAATTCATATTTGTCCCTATTCCCAATAAAGATGATACAACAAAATGAGGAAATTATCGAACAGTATCATTAATACCAAGAAGCATGGTGACTGCCACAATGTGTCAGGAAGTCACAAGGTTCAGATCTGTTTTTCATAGGTTGGCTATGGATTGTATTCGACTTGATAGTGCCTAACAACAACAACAAAGTAATTAATATCACATGCAAGCAAAATACTTCTTAATATCATTGAAAAACAGCTAGAACAGTACATCAATGGGGAACTTCCAGAAGTTCAAAGAGGATTTAGAAGAGGCCATGATATTATTATTGCTGAAGAAGATCAGAAGAATGTCTATTTATGCTTTATTGACTATGCAAAGACATCTGACTGTATGAATCATAAGAAATTATGGCTAACACTGAGAAAAATGGGAATTCAAGTATACTTAATTGTGCTAGTATGAAACCTAGATTTTAGAAAGTGTTGTGTGAATAGATCAAGGGAACACCAAACGGCTTTAAATTAAGAAAGGAGGGCACTAGGGTTATACCCTTTCTCCATAGCTATTCAGTCTGAATGCTAAGCAAATAATTCATGAATACAGACTCTATGAGAAGGAATGTGGCATCAGAATTAGAGGAGGATTCTTCAATAACCCACATTATGCAGATAACACAATCTCGTTGTTGTTGTTATGTGCCTTTGAGTCGCTTGCTACTTATAGCGACCCTATGTACAAAAGCCCTAAACTCTGCTCTGTTCTGTGCCAATTGCACTGTCTCTGACACACCCATCCCAATTACCCCAGTCACTTAATCAACGCACCTCATAGAGGGCCTTCCCTTCCTGCGCTGTTACTCCACCCTGCCAAGCACGATGTCCCTCTCCAAGGACCAGTCCCTCCTTACAACATATCCAACGTATGTTGCCGATCTGTCTGATACTTCTCTAAATCTGAACATCCAGATTAAGACAGACTAGGAAGAAGGATTGGCCATCCACTTCTGAAATAGCAGGCCTCTGAAAACCCTATGTAACACAAACTTACTTGCTGAAAATGAGAAGGACTTGAAATCAAGGACTACAGCTTTCATTATGGACTACATCTCAACATTAAGAAAACAAAGGTCCTCACCACAGGATCAAGAGTTAACATTATGATAGATGAAGAAAAGATTGAAGTGGTCATTGCTTCTATCTTGCTAAGATCAACAATCAATACTCTTGGTACCAGCAATAAGGAAAACAAGAAACCTATTGCACTAGTCAAGTTCACTGTGAGGGACTTCTCCAGAATGTTGACAAGCAATAATGTCAGTTTAAGACTAAGATGTGTCTAATTCAGGTCATGGTCTTTTTAATCACCTCCTATGCATCAGAGACAATGAATAAGCATGACAGAAGAAGAGTTAATACCTTGAGTTGTGGTGCTAGAGCAGAGTATTGAATATCTCATAGACTGCTAAAAGAAAGAACAGATATATCTTGGAGAGATTGCAGCTGGGGTGCTCCTTGGAAGGAAAGATGGTGAAGCTTTGTCTTTCATACTTTGGACATAAAGCTAGGCAGAGCTGTTCATTGGAGAAGGACCTCATGCTTGGAAGAAAGTCAGCAAAGGACAGGAAAACTCCAATGAGATGGATTGAGACAGTGGCTTCAGCTCATTGCTTGAGTGTTTCAGGAATGATGAGGATGGCACAGGATAGGGCAGGGTTCAGGCTGGTTGTTCATAGGGTCTCTATTAGCTGTCCTCTGCTTGTCAGTTCCTAAATAAAAAACATACCCAAAGTATGTAAGATGAAGTTTTACCATTCTTTCCTCTAAGAAGCATCCTGGTTACATCTTCTTTAAGACATGTTTGTTTGTTCTTTGGCAATCCATGAAATATTCTATATTCTTCTAACTCAGAGGCATCAATTTTTTTATCTTCCATTCCTGTTCATTGTCCAATTTTCAGATGCAGAGGAAGTAATTAAAAGACTATAGCTTGAATCAGATGTGCTTTAGTCTTTAAACCTACATCATTTCCAATTACATTTTAGAGACATTCTTGACAGCAAATTTTCCCAATAAAACATAACCTTGACATCTTGACTGCTGGTGAAAACTTTTTGTTGTTGTTGTTCTGTGCCTTCACGTCGCCTGTGACTCATAGCAACAACAGCCCTAAACCCTGCTCTTGCCAATCTTATTGTCTTCAACACACCTATCCTCATTACCCCAGTGACTGAATGAATCCACCTCATTGAGGGTCTTCCTCTCCTGCGTTATACCTCCACCTTCCCAAGCATGATGTCCCTCTCTAAGGACTGATCTCGCCTTACAACATGCCCAAAATATGTCAGATGAAGCTTTAGAATTTTCACCTCCAAGGAGCAGCCTGGCTTAGGTTTATTTAAAATGTAACAGGACAGCTGGTGCAACCCAATGACTGCTCCACAGGAAAAGTCTCCTCCTTGAGAGATTAACCATTTTGGATACTTGACAGAACGTTACTATGACATCACCTGATTCCATCATAGTGTATTGTGTAATTTTATTCCTGTGCCAGGCCTATAAACATGGTAAAGAATGTGGCGATTCCATCTCCTACTCTACCCCATAGTTCAGCAGACACAATCCTGTGTCATTGTTGCTCTCAAAATTCTCAGTGCTCAGGAACTAACACTTCTAACAGTTAGGCAGCCTTACCATATATGCTTCACACTGTCATTTCATATGGTAACATACTTTTCAACTATCTATGACTCATGTTTGCAACTCCCAAATCCCTGAAGGCAAGAACTTCCCAAGACCCAGAGATTTCTTGCCTATAAAACCCGTTATTGTAAAAGCAGAAGAATAGCCAGTAAGATGTGTATGAATATCCAAAGAGGGAAGAGGAAACAGGGGGGCTGAGGGTGGGGAGGGAGGAATCACAGGATTGATGGGTGTAGGAAGAGGGAGGAACCCCCCCCATGCATATGAAAAGAACACAATGTAAACAAACTACTATATGCAAAAAGAAAAAATTTTAAAAAAATAGAAGACGTCTTAGAAGTTTAGTCACCAAAGACTTCTTTCTCTGGGTCCTTGAAGTGTATCTAAGACTAGCAACACCCTTGAAAAGTGGGAATTAGAAAGTGTGGAATGTACTATTGAGAAGGCCAAAGGCCTCTCCGCAGGGGCAGTTTCAAGGCCCCCATGCTTTCCGATGAAGCAGGTAGGAGGGAGTCAAGAGACCCTTTGTCTGGGACACTTGCATACATACAGCAATGTATATACATTGCTCTATATATGAGAACTTAAAACATCTTCCAAGAATTTGAATGAAAGAAGAGAATTGACATGCTAAATTTATAGTATTAGCTACACTGAAGCCAAATTTCAGCTTTTGGCAGGTTTTACTTCCAGAACCTGGTTCAATCAGTGCTGCTAAATTTTCTTAATTACTTTTGGCAAGATAATCATCAATTGCTCATTTTCCACTTTAAAATCTTTGCTCTGCCTAAGTAGAAATACAAACACCCTTTTATCCCTCCTGCTAGCTAAAAATCTCTAAATGATTCTTAATTAGAATTAAGGTTTATAGGAGCAAAGAGAGATAATACAGCTGAATTTCACAAAAAAATCTGTGGATTACATCTTGCATTTCCTGGTTAGAACCAGTATAAGGCTATTGCCCTTTTTGGAAAGCAAGAGATTCCTCAAGGAATTATTTAAACTAATTTGTGATTATTTTATTCAAGCATTTATAAGCACTACACCCTTGAATATTTGTTCCATTAAATCTTGTCTATTCTTATAAGAAGAAATAAAACTGCCTATTATATTGATGTAAACAATTATGCAAAGCTATGAATTTTACAATGAAAACAAATATTCATCATATAATTCATATGTACTAATAAAGACAGAAGTACCCAAATTGCTCCTTTACTTTATGTCCCAATATCTCTTTCCCACAGAGCTCTCAAAATCAGCAGTTTGGCATGAATTCTTCCAGATTCCTGCTATACATGTAAATACAGCTCTTTTTATAGTCTGACTTCTTCCTTTATTATACTTTTACATTTATAAAATTATTATTTTATGTTAGCTTGCCAAGTAAAACAATTTAAAGATTTGTAATGAAAAAAAAAACTATCACCTCTCTCAATTCTTCTACACGATCAGGTTACCATTGTTCATTGCTGAAGTGTGATGAATTATTGGTTCTACTGTAAGCCATGTTTTTCATACTTGCACCATGTAACTGAGTTGTTGTTATTAAGTGTCTTCTCTAACTCTTAATGACTCTATTTACAACAGAACAAATCCCCCTATATCATGTGCCACCCTCGCAATTTCTGCTGTGCTTAAGTTCAGTGTTGTAGTTACAGTATCAGTTCATCTGGGTGAAGGCTGTGTTTCTTTCACTGGGAAAATCCACTGCCAGGGACCTCTTTAAAGTTCTAAAGAACATGGATGTGAATTTAGTAACTAAGTTATGACTGATCCAAGCAAGTCACAGTGTGCTCAATTGCTTCATATACATGTGAAAGTTAGACCATGAATAGGAAGATTGAGGAAGATAGCTTTGAACCACAGTGTTGGCAAACAATTCTGAATACACAATAGTCTGCCAAAAGAATAAACAAATTTGTCTTGGAAGAAGTACAACTGTGTGTTCCTTGGAAACAAAAGTGGTGAGACTTTGTCTCATCTACTTCTAGCATTTTATCAGGAGAGGATATTCCCTAGACAAGGACATTCAGATTATTATGCTTGGAAACTCAGAAAGTCTATAAAAGAGGGAAAAACTCTCATGACTGGGTAAATTTGTGCAAAAGAAGTTTTTGTAGCCCAGTAAGGGAACTGGTTAGCTTGCTAATAATGCACATAGGTAGATGTAATCTTAGTGAGTGATAGCACACAAATAGATGTGTGTGATGCCAATGTGGAGAGTGTTCAATTTCGTTATTCCCCCAGATTTATAAAAGATTCATTTCAGAAGCAGAAAACAGAGATCTCACTGCCATCAAGAAAGAGCAAAAGAGTGATGCATCCTTTGTTCTTGTGGTTCCTATGCAAATAATAGATGGAGAATTAGAACACCAGATAAGTGGTCTAGACCACGAAATTGGGAGATAGAGAGATGGCACGAGATGAGTTGGTGGTGATGGTGGTAGCAGAGGTGACAGAAACCAAATGAAATGGAGTATACTGTGCAAGATAAAATTGTGGACCCCTGAATCATGGAATGAGAAACCTGAGTATTTGCTGGTAGAGTGAGCATCTTCAGTTTTGTGACAAAGGCACTAGATTTGTCAATCCATGAAGTAAGAGTTAATTGCCTTTAGGCCACAGTTTGTGAAAAACTATGGTGCCACTGCTCACTCTGAAATATGGTAACACTAAAGAATTTTTAAATACTTGTCCAAATGAGATAGAGGCTTGGCTGTAAGAGGACCAAAAAAGTCTACATGAGAACACAACTGAAAATAGACTACCCTGACTGGAGAAGTGCATCCAGAGTGATCCTGAATATGAACTGTAGTCTGTCATTTCCCTAATAAAGTTCATAATCATGAACATTGATTGTGCATTCTATGAGTTCTGAACAGCTATTGCATCAGATTATCAAATGCAGGAGAAAAGCAATGAAAGCCATAGTAGACATAGTTGGTGTAGTAATTTGTTGAGGAAATGTTTAGGGTGTAGAGCACGAGACATGTCTGGTCTCATAAAAAATGGACTGTTGCTATGTCATTGATATAGTTGGATTCCTTTCACTTGTGAAGTTAGTAAAGGCCATACACAAAATGCACCAATAAAATAAAATTTAAAGAGTAGATGAATTGAGCATAATAAAAATTAAATATTTTTGTGCCTAAATAATACACTCAAGAAAGTGGAAAAACTAGCTTACGTAGTAGGAAAAAGTATTTTGTAAGCACCTATCGAATTAGACATGCCTAGAATATATTAAAGAAGCATGTCGGAAGCTATTTCCGGGGTCTCTTCTGTGTTGCCTGGCCTCGATTTGTGCCCGCGCGCTTCCAGGCTCCGTGTTCTGCCACCGGCGTGTTCCTCCGTTGGCCCTTTACTCCTCCCAACGGTTTTGGGCTCCGCCTTGGGACTTGGTACGTGGAGGCGTGTCAGAAGCTATTTCGGGGGTCTCCTCTGTGTTGCCTGGTCAAGGACTGCAGCCTTCAGTATGGACTGAGGCTCAATGTCAAGAAGACAAAGATTCTCACCACTGGACCAATTGGCAGCGTCAGGATGGATGACGAAGAGATTGAGATTGTTCACAGCTTCAGTTTGCTCGGCTCCATGGTCAACACTCTTGGCACCAGCAGCCAGGAAATCAAAAAACATATTGCGATGGGAAAGTTTGCGGTTAGGGACCTCTCTAAAGTACTCAAGAGCAACGGTGTTTCTTTGGAGACAAAGGTGCGCCTGATACAGGCCATGGTCTTTGCAATCACTTATTATGCATCAGAGAGCTGGACAATGACTAGGGAGGACAGAAGGATAATTGATGCCTTTGAACTGTGGTTCTGGAGAAGAGTATTGAATGTACCATGGACTGCCAAGAAAACAAATAGATTCATCCTAGAGAGGGTTAAACCAGACTACTTCTTGGAGGCAAAGATTCTGGGGCTTTGTCTGACATACTTTGGACATGTCACAAGCAGAGACAGGTCTTTGGAGAGGATCATCATGCTGGGTAGAGTAGAGGGACAGCAGCGCAGGAGGGGAAGACCCTCTATGAGGCGGATTGATTCAGTGACTGGGGTAATCGGGATGGGTGTGTCAGAGGCAGTGCGATTGGCACAGGATAGAGCATGGTTTTAGGGCTTTTGTACATAGGGTCACTATGAGTCGCAAACGACTCGACGGCACATAACAACAACAACAACAGAATATATTAAAAACTTATGACTCAATAATGAAAATACAAATATAGTACAATATTACTAAGGAAAGGAAGACTCAGAGATGCATAAATATTATAGACAACAGAGGTAAACATTATTCTTGTATACACAATCTAGCGTCATCAGTAAAAGCAGATATTAATTACAGGTGGGCATATGAGCTGACTAGCAAGTGAAATAGATATTTGCAGGTAATTGAGACTACACTCACATCCATACAGGTTGCAGACATTATTTCTGTACACTTAGCGGTATGTGGTATAAATACATCCAAAAATAGATTAAATGAGGCAAATATTTATGCATACTTACTTATGTGTATTATAGATCAAGGAGTAGAGCACAAACGGTGGTGAATTATGAAAACTTCTTATCTATAACCAAATACTGAGCAAGTATTTTGAGAACATCAAGATGAATTGGCATACCAGTCTACAAAGACAATGGTCTACAACCTATATCGGTGAACAGAAACTGGAGCCTTAAAAGCTTGTGAACAGTCATTGAAGATAAAAATATTGTTCTACCACAGTTTGGAATAATGAAAAAATTAAAGACAATTAGTCCAAAGGACTAAATAGATTATGTGAACTTCAAGATCCATTCTGAAGTAGAAGATGCCCACCTAACACAGCAGCAGACTGCTCTGAAAAAGATAATAATAGAAGTTCTCAGAGGACGTAAAGCAAAACTTAAAATAATAAAAATTAGTAGATCTGAAGTAAGAATTGAAACCCACCAAAATATGGCCCTTCATAACCCTCCAAACTTTGAAATATAACCAGTCCTCCTGTAGGTTTATACAACTGGATATCCTTGGCTAAGAGAGTGGTAAGATCCTACGCTATAATCCCGAGGCAGTAGTAGATCCACCAGCTGCTCCACGAAAGAAGAATGGGCAATCTCCTCCTATGTGGTTAGCTGCCTCTGAAAACACACTGAAGGATCAGCTTTGGGTCAGTTTTCACTCAGTGGTACTCAACAACCACAAGAGAATAACTAAGGGGTGGGTTAAGGAAATGGGAAAGATCTGATGTGACAAACGATGTATATGATCTTTGTAAGCAAACCAGTATAAAGTAAAAGAAAGAAAAAAAAGCACAACAAAAACCCAACAACCCCAAACAAAAAAGAGAATAATATTAGCCAGGAGAGTAATACATACACACATACACACACACACACACACCACACAACACCGCCCACCCCCCGACACACACACCCTTTCCTTCTGAGGAGCCTTTGGATAGAAGACTTGAAAGTCTAGTCTTTTTATTTTCCCTGCTAAGAGTGTTAGCTATTTGCATCACTCAGAGTCCTTATTGCAGGAAAGAGTAAAATGAAGAACTGGAAAGAGTACCACAAAGTGCTATGCTTTTACTAGTTGCATGTGTTATTTTGCAATAGCACAGGCACTAATCTTTTAAAATAAAAGCCCCAGGAATGCGTTATCCTAACCTAAGAACAAGAAACTTTATCTCTCCATAAAGACACTAGAAGCACTCATTTGAGTTTATATTTAAATGAAATGATTTTTTCTGATATGTTAAATCAACACAAAGAGCTGATTCTTGTTAATATTAAAACGTATCAATTGCCAGTAGAATTCATAGAAAAAAAGAAAAAGACAATGAAAAAATGATATTCCTTTAACATGTGCATTAGTTAATGCTTAAAACTAATCATACCACTTGTAACAATGATAAGCAAAGGCATTATTCACTCATTTAAAGATAATTGCTTTTGCTTTCACAATCTCATTTCATGTTGAGATTCAAATAGATAAAAATGACAAAAAGAACATATAAATCTTTATAAATTTGATTGTATGCTGTTGAATAATTAATGATGAATATGGAGTAAAGATCATCATTTTTGTATCAGTGGCTGCTATAAATATATAAAGATGCTTTTCTTTAGTGCCTCATGATGCATGTCTTCCTTCAGTGAAATATACAGCATAAGAAACTGCAGTGCTAATCCGAAGGCATGTGGTTTGCAGCTGCTCCATGGGAGAAAGATGGGCAGTCAGTCTCCTCCCATGTGCCTTAATGCCACTGAGAATCTGCTGGAGGGTCATCTGCAGGTCAGTTCTGACCCGATGGTACATAGCAACAAGCAACTTGCTGCTCTTCTAATATCAAACATCTACCTTTTGTATGTCAAGTGAGAATTTTCTAAGAAAATGAAATTTAAAAGGATGCTTTCTTGTTCCTTTGAAGAACAAAACACTGTTTATCATTCCTAATAAAATATAAAGGGAATGAAAAAAGAATACAAGGGTAAATATTGCTTTATGATAGGTTGCAGACTGTCCAGGGCAAGTAATAGCAACTAGGCAAGCCCAAGTAGAAAGCACAGTTAATTTTTATATTTCATTTATAATTCAGAAAATTAATTGAATTTGAATAACACTTTATTTAAAAAGTAAATATGAAGTACTTGCTGTTAGTTAAAGAAGAAAATGGGATTTAAACTGAACATTCACTTCCTAGAATCCTCTCCTTTGTATGAATCTCCAGAAGCTTGGGTCCGCCAGCCACTCTATAAGAGAGAGATGGAACGATTCCTCCCATTAAGATTTACAGCCTTGGAAACCCAAATGGGAGTTGCTATTAGCTAGACCTGACTCAGGGGCATTGAGTTGAAGCTTTATGTTTTTTTTACATTCATGGTATTTTAGGAGAAGGCAGTGAAGTGGCAGTCATTCCTCTCAACTGCTCTTCATGGCCAGGTGGGATAAGAGAAACACAGAAGTGTCAGCACGTTATTACTTTTCAGAAAATGGTATACAACATTCTCCTCAACTGCTAGGCCAAGTCAATAGCAACTTCAGATTCACCTCCAGACACAGAGACAAGATTCTCCTAGGCACATTAGCTCTCCTTCATAACTCATCTCTGGTATGAACATGTCTGTATTCCTATATTCCATTAAATCTTCCATTAACCCACTTACACCAGAAGAACCAGAGCTCCATGAGGGCTGGTTAGTGGCTTCTCTGATCCTCTAGCTCTTTGTTTCCAGCAAGTATTTCTCAACTTTCCCTACATTTCATTAAGTCTTAACTCTATACATACTGTTGTTGATTGCCTTTGAGTCAAGCACGACTCAGAGCAACCTTATGAACAAAAGGCTTGAAGCCTTTCTATAGCCACTGACATTTATCAAAGTTCATAGAGTTTTTTGGAGGCATGTTGTTTAGGAAGTGGATGCCACTCCTATTTCTTGGTCCATATTAATCACAGAGGTTTTTTTTTCTTTTTTAATTTCCTGACTTGTAATAAACATATGAAACACTGGTGGCCTAGTGCTTAAATAATTGTGCTACTAATCCAAATGTAGAGAACTCTAGTGGCCTAGTGGTAAGAAGCCGTGCTTCAATCCCAAAGGCATGCAGTTCAACTCTACCAGCTGCTCCAAGGGAGGACAATGGCCAATCTCCTCCCTTGCAATTTCCAGACTCTGAAAACATGTTAGATATGAGTCCATTCTGACTTAACAGGAATGAATTTTGAATATATATTCCTGTATCTATCTCTGTGTATTTGTTTATAAATGCTTAGATACTATTGAGTCAAATACTACTCATAGCAACAGTAAGGACCGAAGATTGAAACCATGCCCTGTGCCATCCTCACAATCTCATCCACGCTGAAGTCCATGGCTGCAGTTATTAGGTTAAACCATCTTGGTGAATATTTTCCTCTTCTTCTCTGATATTTTCATTTTCCAAAGTTGATGTCCTTTTCTGAGGAATAACATTTCCTAATAACATGTCCGAAATATATGTTGTTGTTGTTGTTGTTGTGTGCCATCGAGTAGCTTGCGACTCACAGCAACCCTATGTACAACAGCCTCTGTCCTGTACCAATCGCACCATCTTCGAAACACCCATCCCGATTACCCAAGTCACTGAATCAATCCACCTCGTAGAGGGCCTTCCCCTTCTGCGCTATCCCTCCACCCTACCGAGCATGATGTCCCTCTCCAAGGACCTGTCCCTCCTTGCAACATGTCCAAAGTATGTTAGATGGAGCCTTAGAATCCTTGCCTCCAAGGAGCAGCCTGGTTTGACCCTTTCCAGGATGAATGTGTTTGTTTTCCTAGCAGTCCATGGTACCCTCAATACTCTTCTCCAGCACCAAAGCTCAAAGGCATAAATTCTCCTTCTATCCTCCTTAGTCATTGCCCAACTCTCTGATGCATAACAAGTGATAGCAAAGACCATGGCCTCTATCAAATGCACCTTAGTCTGCAAAGAGACACCATTGCTCTTCAGTACTTTGGAGAGGTTCCTAACAGCAGATTTTCCCATGGCTTTGTGTCTTTTTTTTTTTTTTTTTTTTTGGCTATGTGTCTTTTAATTTCCTGGCTACTGGTGCCGAGAGTATTGACTGTGAAGCCAAGCAACTTAAAGCTGTGAACAATCTCAATCTCTTTACCATCCATCCTGATGCTGCCAATTGGTCCAGTGGTGAGAATCTTTGTCTTCTTGACATTGAGCCTCAATCCATATTGTAGCCTGCAGTCCTTGACCCTCTGCAGCAGGTGCTTCAGGTCCTCTTCAGTTTCAGCAAGCAGGGTTGTGTCATCTGCATATCACAGATTGTTGATAGATCTTCCACCAATTTTGACCCCACATTTCTCCTCATAGAGCCCAGCCTCCTGGATAATCTGTTCTGCATACGGGTTGAAAAGTTATGGAGACAGGGCACATCCCTGGCGTACGCCCTTCCCAATTTTGAACCATTCAGTGTTGCCTTGCTCTGTTCTGACGACTGCCTTTTGGTCCAAGTATAGGTTTCGCATTAGCATGATTAAATGTTCTGGGATTCCCTTTCTTCTCAGAGTCAGCCACAGTTTGTTATGATCCATGCAGTCAAACGCCTTTGCATAGCCGAAGTATATATGAGATGAAATTTCATTGTCCTTGCCTCTAAGAATAACCATACTGGCACTTTCTCAAAGATAGAATAGCTTGTTCTTTTGTCAATCCATGATATATTAAATATTCTTTGCCAAATGGCAGTTGAGGTTGTTGTTATGCACTGTCAAGTTGACTACAATTCACAGTGAGTCTAAGAGCAACAAAGCAGAACCCTACCCTGTACTGTATCATCGCCATGTTTTCTTGTATGCTCAAGGTTATTGCTACATTCACTGAGTCAATCCATCTTGTTCAAGGTCTTCCTCTCTTACTCTGACTTTCCACTTTTCTTGGAATGATGTCTTTTTCCAAGGATTGACTGCTCCTGACAATATGCCCAAAGTAGGTGAAATGAGTTTCTTCATTTGTGCCTCTAGGGAGCAAACTGTATTTCCTCCAAGACAGACTTTTTTCTGTTACAGTCAAAGGGATATTCAGTAATTTTGTCAACAGCACAATTCAAAAACATTAATTCTTCATCTTCCTTATTCACTAACTTTCAATGCACAAGAAGCAGCTGGAAATACCATGTTTCCCCTCAGTTGTACCTAAGACTTGAAACTGGCATTCTTGCTCTTTAGCACATTGAAACAATTTTACCAATGAAACACATTTTTAGATTTCTTGACTACTTTTACCAAGGGAGCTCTGGTTGTCTAATGGCAAGAACCTGTGCTGCAATTCCAAAGGCACACAGTTCAAGGCCACCAGCAACTCCACAGGAGAAGGATGGGCAATCTTCTCCCATGTGATCTACTACCTCTGAAAACCCACCAGAGGGTCAGCTGTGGGCCGTTTCCAATTCTATGGTATACAACAACAACATTACCATAGAAGTTCATTGTAGATCAAATTAAAAAAATTGTTGACAATTTCATTTTTTTTCCTTCATTTATCATTACTATTACTCTATTAGTCTAGCAGTGAGGATTTTTATTTTATTGAGGTTGAGATGAGATGTAATCCATGTTGAAAGCGGTAATCTTTGCTTTCTTCAGTAAGTGCTTCAAGGCTAATTCATTTTATGCAAACTTGAATCACCTGCATAATGCAAATTCTTAAAGAGGCTTCCTTCAATATCGATGCTATATTCTTCTTTGTACAAATTTATTGTTGTATTGTTAGGTGCCATTGAGTCAAGTACGACTCACAATGACCCTATGCTATGCACAGTCAACCTAAAATGTGCACTACATTGTACCAGCCCTATCATTTTTGAGACAGTAGATCCCACTACTGAAGTCATAGTATCAATCCATCTCTTTGGAGATTTCTTCTTCACTGACCTTTCATCTTTCCGAGCAAGATAGATATCCTTTTACAATGAAGAGCCTGTCCAAAATATGAAAGACAAACATAGAAACACACAAACATACACAACAATTATTCTTTAATCTTCCTTACTTATTGTCCAACTTTCACATACACTGAGATTTAGTGAGTATGTACAAAGGATACAACCTTGATGTACACGTTCCCTGATTTTCAACCATGCGGTGTTTTCCTGTTCTGTTCAAACAACTACTTCTTGGTAAAGGTTTCACATGAGGACAATTAAGTGTTCTAGAAGTCCCATTGCTCTCAATAATATCCATAATATATTATGATACACCAAAGCAACATATTTCTTGTATTCAATAAAACACGAGCAAATACCTTTCTGGTAGTCTCTCTCCTTTCAGTCAAACTCCATCTGACATCAGCAGTGATTTTGCAATTCCATAACCTCTTCTGAATCCATCTTGAATTTCTGAAGTACTCTAAGGGTGTGCTTCTGCAGCCATCTTTTTTAATAATATTTACCAAGATTTAGCATATTAATCACAATTAATTACTCACAATTTTTGCATTCCATTGGATCACTTTTTTGTAGACGATAGGTAGGAGGGAATTGGCACAAACATAGCTCTCTTCTAGTCAGTCATTCAGGTAACTCTTCTAAGTATTGTGCCATAGACTGATGAGCATATCTAGGGATTTGTTTGCTGAAACAATTCAATTGGCATTTCCTAAATTCCTCAGGTTACCCGCCCCCCCAATTAGTACTTTCAAAGCATAGAGAGAGATCAGTTGGCCTAGCTGACAGAAAGTGATGCAACCCAGTCAAAGGTGAGTGACTTTAATCTGCAGCCCTCAGGCCTGTTTTTAATTCGTTTTGGTCAAAATACAGCCCTGGTCTGTCAACTTGCTATACAGAGGTAACTCATGGTTACTGTGAAGCTGAACACTGACACTGACGTGTCAAATGTGATAACTGTTACCGATGGTGGACAGTGTTTGGTGGAGCTCCACGATTAAAACAAGCTTGGATGCAGGAGTGGCATCCATTTCCAAAACAGCTTGTCTCCAGAAACCCTATGAATCTGGAGAAAGGATGAAAGTTATACAAGTGTCCAGGTCTTTCGTTCATAATAGGGTCACTTTAAGTTGCCTATGATTCAACGGCACTTAACAACAAACAACAACAATGATTTGAAATAAGCTTAGATTTCTTCTTTCAGTCCTTCATCTTCCATTTATATACTCTCTCATGGTGTATATTTCAAATTAACTCATAACTGACACTCGAATGAGCTTTCAGAGAATGTAAGTCACACAAGGGTAGAGATAGAGATAGATAAGCTACAGCTAGAGATATATTTC
>NW_006399900.1:5612638-5626270 GCF_000299155.1 Elephantulus edwardii | reverse complement strand
TATATATAGTTGTTGCTGTTGTTGTTATGTGCCATCGAGTCTCTTGTGACTCATAGTGACCCTATGTACAACAGCCCTAAATTTTACTCTGTCCTGTGCCAATCGCACTGCCTCTGACACACTCATCTCAATTGCCCCAGTCACTGAATCAATCTACCTCATAGAGGGCCTTCCCTTTCTGCGCTGTCCCTCCACCCTACCAAGCATGATGTCCCTCTCCAAGGACTGGTCCCTCCTTACAACATGTCCAAAGTATATTAGACGGAGCCTCAGAATCCTTGCCTCCAAGGAACTGCCCAGTTTAACCCTTTCCAGGATGAATCTGTTTGTTTTCCTGGCAGTCCTTGGTACCCTCAAAACTCTTCTCCAGCACCAAAGCTCAAAGGCATCAATTCTCCTTCTATCCTCCTTAGTCACTGTCCAACTCTCTGATGCATAACAAGTGATAGGAAAGACCATGGCCTGTATCAGAAGCACCTTAGTCTCCAGAGAGACACCATTGCTCTTCAGTACCTTGGAGAGGTCCCTAACAGCAGATTTTCCCATCGCAATACGTCTTTTAATTTCCTGGCTGCTGGTGCCGAGAGTGTTGACTGTGAAGCCAAACAAACTAAAGCTGTGAAAAATCTCAATCTCTTCGCCATCCATCCTGATGCTGCCAATTGGTCCAGTGGTGTGAATCTTTGTCTTCTTGACATTGATCCTCAATCCATATTGGAGGCTTCAGTCCTTGACCCTCTGCAGCAAGCACTTCAGGTCCTCCTCAGTTTCAGTAAGCAGGGTTGTGTCATCTGCATATCTCAGATTGTTGATGAATCTTCCACCAATCCTGACACCACACTTCTCCTCATAGAACCCAGCCTCCTGGATAATCTATTCTGCATACAGGTTGAAAAGGTATGGAAACAGGACACATCCCTGGCGTACGCCCTTCTCAATTTTGAACCATGCAGTGTTTCCTTGCTTTGTTCTGACGACTGCCTCTTGGTCCAAGTATAGGTTTTACATTAGCATGATCAAGTGTTCTGGGATACCCATTTTTCTCAGAGTTAGGCACAGTTTGTTATGATTCACACAGTGAAATGTCTTTGCATAATCAGTGAAACACAGATATACTTCCCTCTGGTATTTCCTGCTTTCAGCTAAGAACCATCTAACATTAGCTACAACATCCCTCGTACCATGACCCATTCTAAAACCAGCCTGGACTTCTGGCAGTTCTCTGCTGATGTGCTGTTCCAGTCATTTTTGGATAATCTTCAATAGAATCTTGCTTGCATGGGAAATCAATGATATTGTTACACACACACACACACACACACACACACACAGACACACTCTTGTGGCCTAGTGGCAAAAAGCTGTGCTGCAATCCCAAAGTTACATGGTTGAGCCACCAGCTGTCCCACAGAAGGATGAACAATGTCCTCCTGAGTGACTAACTGCCTCTGAAAACCTACCAGAGGGTCAGCTATGGGTCTGTTCTGACTCAATGGTATACAACAACAACTACAACATATCTATATTGTACATAATATATATTGTTGTTATGTGCCGTCAAGTCGTTTGAGACCCATAGCAACCCTATGTACAACAGCTCTGAACATTGCCCTGTCCTGAGCCAGTCTCACAAGTAAACACATATCTCAATATTATTTTATCTGATATGAGGTGAAACTAACAGCAGCTGAGAAGTAAATGAACAACTTTAACAGTGAAGTATTCAACTACTAAATTAAGGTTAGTGTTGCAAACGCACTTATTAGCCATCTCAGAAGTCTGGTGCTCATTTTGCAAAGGTTCATGAACTTGAAAACCCTACAGAGTGCTCTTATATTCTGAAACACTTGAGGTTTGTATGAGTCAGAATTGACTTGCTAACAACCGTCTGGTTAAGAAAGAGAGGTGAAAGTCTTGAACCATTGTTTAAATATGACTAAACACTGAAAACCATGCTACCTTTTCATTGCATTCTCTATATATTTCAGACTTTTGTTGCAATACAGCACCAAAAAAAGAACTAGCAAACACAAAAGTATTTCATGAAACAACTTACGTTCAAGAGGCAATGTGATGAAGGAGGAACTTCAAGTTGCTCTGAAGGAACTGGCAAAAAACAAGGTCCCGAGATTTGATGGAATATAAATTGATATATTTAAACAGGCAGATGTAGCCCTGAATTTGCTCACCAGACTATGCCAGGAACTCTGGAGGACAACCATCTGGCCAAGTGACTGGAAGAGATACATATTTGTTTCCATCCCAAAAAAGGTGATCAAACAGAATGTGAAAATTACCAATCGATCCATATCACTTATACTACACACAAGCAAAATCCTCCCGAAGATCACCCAAATGTGACTGGAATAGTACATTGGCAGAGAACTACTAAAAATACAAACTGAGTTTAGAAGAGGCCATGGCACTAGGGACATCATCACAAATGTCAGATTGATCTTGGCTGAAAGCAGAGTGTACCAGAGGAATGTGGAATGTCTATCTGTGTTTCATTGACTATGCAAAGGGATTTGACTGTGTGAATCACAACAAATTATAGCTAAATTTGAGAAGAATGTGAATTCCAGAACATCTGAGTGTGCTCATGAAAGACCTATACTTGTATCAGGAGGTAGTTGTTAGAACAGAGCAAGGAAACATTGCATGATTCAAAATCAGAAAAGGAGTGCACCAGGGATGTGTCCTGTCTCCATATCTTTTCAATCTAGAAGTGGAACAAATCATTAAGGAGGGTAGACTGTATGAGGAGGATTGTGGCATTTAGGATAGGAGGAAAACTCATCAACAACTTGTGTTATGTAGCTGACACAACCTGCTTGCTGAAACTAAAGAAGGCCTGAAGCATTTGCAAGAGGAAAGGACTATAGTCTGCAATATGAATTGAAACTCAACATTAAGAAAACATACATTCTCACCACTGGGTCAATTGGCAGCATCATGAAAGATGGAGAAGAGATTGAGATTGCTAACAATTTCCATTTGCTTGGTTCTACAATCAACACTCTTGGCACCAGTTGTCAAGGAATCAAAAGATGGATTTCATTAGGAAAATCTGTAGCCAGGGATCTCTTCTTCGGTCTGAAGACTAAGGTGCACTGGATCCAGGTCATAGTCTTTGCAATTACTTGTTATACATCAGAGAGTTGGACAATGATCAAAGATGAAAGAAGAAGAATAATCTATGACTATTGAACATACCATGGACTGACAAAAGAACTAACAGGTCTGTCCGGGAGAGGGTGAAACCAAATTGCTCCTTGGAGGCAAGGATTTTGAAGTTCCATTTCACATACTTTGGGCATGTTGCATGGAGGAATGAACTCTTGGAGAATGGCATCATGCTTGGAAGGGTAGAGGAACAGTACAAGAGAGGAAAACCCCAGACAAGATAGTTTGACACAGAGATTAGATTAGTAGGGGTAGGTGAGTCAGAGACAGTGAGATTGGCTCAGGATAGAGCAGGGTTTAGAACTATTTTGCATTGGGTTTCTATGAGTTGCAAGTGACTGGAGAGCACATAACAACAACAACATAAGAATTTATATACTAAAAAAGGAAAATAAAACATATAATAGAGTGAAATGGAATTGGAAGGAAGTAAGGACATAATGTGCAATTTGTGAGTTTCACATACTCATTTAAATGGGCATGAAGTGAGTGCAAATGTTGTTATGCACTGCAGCAGACTTAGACTCATAGCAATCCTATAAACAATGGTTCTGAAGCCTGCCCTATCCTGAACCAATCCACATCAAATAGAGCCGGGCAAATAGAACACCACCATCTAGGTCACAGCTCCTTTTACCTTTTATTTCAGAGTGGAAAATTACACATAAGAAAAGCCTGACGTAGAACTCAGCTCAACCTACTGCCATTAAATTGGAACTGCCTCAGAGCTGGTCCTCCAGTGAGTTGTGAGCGGCTGCTGTGGACTCAAGTCTCAAATCCCCACGGACTGTGCAACCAGAGCTCTCCTGACACAGAACTGGTGGTCATTAATTGTCTTTTCTCCTTTCTCCTATCCGGCTCAAAGATTTCCTGTAATAATTGATCTATTTGTACTAAGCAAGAAACTTGGGATTTAGAGATAGTATGGACACATAGTTAAGTCAAGGGGTCTCATCAGTCTCACAGATTTTATTTCAATAGACTGATCTTCGTTCAGAGCTTCAATAATCATAATATTAACATATCATTATTAATAATGTAGACAAAGCTTCAGTATGGAGAATATATTAAAGAAAATAAGGGTAGCTCTGCCTGTCATCTGGCTACATTTTCATCTACTACACAACACAGTCTAAGAATCTCTGCAGCAGGGATCTCTAGAAGATGGCTATGGGGTAAGGGTGGGGTGGTCTCTGTCTTAATGTCTTAAAACATGACACTAACTTTTACTGTCCTCAATGAATGCTGGGTTATTGCACACTGTTGTTAATTTACCAAGCTCACAGTCTATCTTCTGCTTCTCTTTTTTTTTTCTTTCTTTTTTAAAAAATTTATTATTAATTTCAATGAAAATTTACAGAGACTTTGAGTTTCCATTCATTCACTGCTGCACTTTTCTCCCCTCCCAGTCCTTTCCCCTAGTCCACTACCCTCTTGGAAAAGTAAGAGAAAAATTCTTTCATTGTTTTACAAACCCTTCCCCAGGTCCACGCCACTATGTAGCTTTTGCTCTGGACTCCTGTCATGACAAAAATACCTAATCACATATCCCTTTTAAACCGTTTTCTCCCTTATCTGTTTCAATGCAGTATACATTATTGAACCCATCTTTCTCAGTCTCCTCCCAACCCCGAGGTCAGTCCTGTTTTACAACAGTGGCACCATGCAGCATTCATCTTTTTGTGACTGAGATACTTCACTCAGCATAATGTCCTCCATTTTGAATAATATTGTATGAGTTCCTTGGTTTTCAATGCAGCATAATAGTCCATTGTGTGAATATACCACCACTTCTCTATCCGTTTTTTTGTTGATGGGCACTTAGGTTGTTTCCAACTCCTTGCTATTGTGAACAAAGCCATGATAAACATGGCTGTGCATATATCTGCTTGGATGTCAGTTATGGTCTCTTTGGGATATATTCCCGGTAGTGGAATTTCTGGGTCAAATGGTATCTCTATTTGCAACTCTTTGAGAAAGTGTCATACTGCCTTCCACAGTGGTTGCACCATTTTACACTCCCTCCAACAGTGAATCAGGGTTCCAGTTTCTCCACAACCTCGTCAGCATTTGTTGCTTGCTGTTCTGTTAAATTTTGCTATTCTGTCTGGGGTGAGATGATATCTCATAGTTGTTTTAATTTGCATCTCTCTTAGAGCTAGGGATTTTGAACATTTCTTCATGTGCTTGTTAGCCATCTGAATGTCTTCTTTGGTGAAGTGTCTGTTCATATCCTGTGCCCATTTTTCTATTGGATTATTTACCTTTATCTTGTGGTGGTGCTCAAGTATTTTATAAATTCTGGATCTAAGTCCCTTATCTGATGTTTCATTACCAAATACTTTTTCCCAGTTTGTGGCTTCCCTTTTTAACCTGTTGGAGAAGTTTTTGGATGTGCACAGGGATTTGATTCTTAGAAGATCCTATTCATGTATTTTATCTTCTTCTGGTGGTAGGTTTTTCCTTTTTTTTAAAGCAAAGATCCTTAGTTATTTATAAATATGAATTTTGTCATCTTTCTTCTATAACATTGTGTATATGAGTTAGTGTGTGCACACAAAAAGAAGTGCCAGAACTTTGTTAGTAAGTGGGGTAGACATCTTGGAAGATTACAAAAGGGTAGTTTTTTGAATGCTGAATTTTTCATTGAACAAATATTCAAAGTCCTAGTCTTTCACTCACCATTAGGATTCTTTTAAGGGATATTCCTTTGAATGACCACTGGTTGTCTTTTATTAGACTTTCACAAAGTGGTCCTTAAGTAGAAATAATGACCATTTTGTAAAGGTGGACAATTTTATTTGATTGATTTTTTTAAAGATGAGAAAAATTTCAGAGACCATTTTAGGCTATATTTGAGCTATGTTGTACCCAGGAAAGACATACTATAAGAGATTTCAAGTTGAGAAAAAGGTAAATTTATGCTACAATAGGACAGGACATCAGAACTAATGCAACTTTTCATCTCAATTAACAGTCTTATTAACATAAAAGCTTATTTTTTATGCTTTGGCATTGAGCATTTTTTTATCACATAAAGAATATCATTTACACTGTAGAAAATGCACCATATCAAGGACATTTTTTCAGTGAGAGGATATAAACAGAAAAATATGAAAATTTATTCAAAGGAGAAAATACTAGCAAAAACCAACAAAAAACCCAGTTCAAACTCTTAACTCTTTGGTAATGTGAAAAGATTAATCACAAGACTGTTGAAAGCCAACTCCCAAACTAATTCTTGAACTGAAATTATCAATAAGGATATAATAGCTTCATTTGGTGATAATATATTAGTAATATATTATACTTTCAAAACAGCTTTATCTCCATTTAGATCTGAAAATCTCTTAGTTTGACTTGAAGAAATGTTTTGCTGATTCAAGTCAAAGATGGTAGAATTATCAGAGTGAATAAATTACCCAGGTGTACATCCAGTCATATTTGTATTGCCATGTCAAAACTGACTCATAGTTGAACCACCAGTGGGTTTCTGGAGGAGTAAATCATGTGGGAAGAGGCTGCCTATCTTTCTCCTGTGGATTACCTGGTGGATTTAAACCATATGCCTTTGGGTTCACAGTGAAAATCCTTACCACAAAGCCATTGGAACTCATTAATAACCTACACTATGTAGATGACACAACTTTGTTTGCTGAAAGTAAAGAGGACATGAAACTCTTTAGCATCAAGAAAACAATGTCCTCAAAATGAGACCAAGAGCAAGATTAAAGCTATCAACGATTTCATCTTGGATGGATCAACAATAACATTGATGGTATCAGCAATCAGGAGATCAGGAGAGCTATTGCACTTGGTAAATCTGCTATCAAGGACCTTTCCAAAATGCTTAAGAGCAAGAATGTCAGATTGAAGACTAAGATGCACTCGGTTCAGCCCATAGTTTTTTCAGCCACCTGTTATTCATCTAAGAGCTCAACAATAAAAAGAGATGACAGAAGAATTGATTCCTTTGAGTTGTGGTGCTGGAGAAGAGTGCTAAGTATCCAATATACTACCAACAGAACAAGCAGATATGTCCTCAGAAAAGTGCAGCCAGTGTGCTTCTTACAGGCCAAGATGACAAAGCTGTATCTCTCATACTTTGAGCTTGTTGCTAGATGAAGCTAATCTTTGGAAAGGGAAATCAGGCTTGGAAAGATGAAAAGTCAAAAAGGAACTAGATAACCATAAGATGGATTGACACTGTAGCGGTGGGTTTATCTGTGTCAGAGATGATGAAGATGTCTCAGGATAGGACAGAGTTCAGGTCTGTTGTTCATAGGATTACTGTAAGTCATACTCAACCTGCTAACACCGACTCAGCTGTGTAATTTTTACTGTTTCATTTCATTTCCTATACTATAATATTTTTACTGTTTACTTGGTTCTGACGCATAGTAATCTCATGTTTAACAGAATGAAACAATGTCCTGTCCTGCACCATTTCATAATCATTGCTATGTTTGAGTTCCTTTTTGCAGTTATATCAATCTATGTATTTGAAGGTCTTCTTTATTGTCTCTAAATTCCTATCAGTGAGCATCCCAACACCAAATCTAGCCATGTAAATATTTTAATGATTATCAATTATTACCTTTATTGAAACAAAATACAGGCATATCCTTTAACCATTAAGCATTTTTCTTTTCCAGAAATTCTGATCTTTTGAAAGGTCATGGTTATCTCCAATAATTTAGAAAGGCCTTATAGCAAGTAATCTCCTACCCTGCCTTGTTGTTGTCATGTGCCATCGAGTTGCTTGCGACTCATAGCGACCCTATGTACAAGAGCCCTTACGCCGTTCTATCCTGTGCCAACCTCGCCATCTCAAACACACTCATTCCCACCACTCCACTCACAAAATCGATCCATCTCATTGAAGGTCTTCATCTCCTGCACTGTCCCTCCACTCTCCCAAACATGATGGCTCTCTCCAGGGACCAGTCCTTCCTTGCAGCATGCCCAAATTATGTCAGACGGAGCTTCAGGATCCTTGACTCCAAGGAGCATTCTGCCTTCACCCTCTCCAGGACAAACCTGTTTGTTCTCCTAGCAGTCCATGGTATATTCAACACTCTTCTCCAGCACCACAGCTCAAAGGCATCAATTCTCCTCCTATTATCCTTATTCACTGTCCAATTATCCTATGCATAGCAAGTAACTGCAGAGACTATAGCCTGGATCAGGTACACCTTACTCTCCAGCCTGAAGTCGTTGCTCTTCAGTATTCTCGAGAGGTCCCTCACAGCTGGTTTTCCTGGCTGCTGTTACCAAGAGTGTTGACTATGGAGCTGAGCAAACTAAAACTATTAGCTATCTCAATCTCTTCACCATCCATACTGATGCTGCCAATTGGCCCAGTGGTGAGAATCTTCGTTTTCTTGATGTTGAGCTTCAATCCATATTGAAGACTGCAGTCCTTGACCCTCTGTAGCAAGCGCTTCATATCCTCCTCAGGTTCAGCAAGCAGGGTTGTGTCATCTGCATAACGCAGGTTGTTGATTCTTCCACATCAATCCTGATCCCACATTCCTCCTCTTACAGCCCAGTGTCTCCGATGATCGCTCTGCATACAGAATGAAAAGGTATGGAGACAAAATACGTCCCTTACGGACCCCCTTCTTGATTTTGAACAGTCCAGTGTCTCCCTGCTCTGTTCTGATGACTGCCTCTTAGTCCAAGTATAGGTTTCTCATCAGCATACTCAAGTGTTCTGGGATCCCATTCTTCTCAAAGTCAGCCATAGCTTGTTGTGATACACACAGTCAAAAGCCTTTGACTAGTGAATGAAGCACAGATAGACATTCTTCTGGTATTCTCTGCTTTCTGCCAAGATCCATCTAACATTAGCTATAATATCCCTAGTACCATGACTTCTTCTAAATCCAGCCTGTATTTCTGGCAGTTCTCTGGTGACATATTGTTCCAAACGTTTTTGGATAATTTTTAGCAGAATCTTGCTTGCATGTGATATGAGCGATATTGTTCGATAATTTCCACACTGTGTTGGGTGGGTCACCTTTCTTTGGAATGGGAACAAATATTGATCTCTTCCAGTTAGTTGGCCAGCTGGCTGATCACCAGATTTCCTGGCACAACTTAGTGAGCACATCCAGGGCAACATCTGTTTGTTGAAATAAATCAATTGGTATGCTATCAACTCCTGGAGCCTTGTGGGGTTTCTTTTGCCAATTCCTTCAGAGCAACTAGAACTTCCTCCTTCATCACCATAGGCTCTTGCTCATATGTCATTTCATGAAATTCCTCTGTGTCAGCCAATTCCTTCACAGTGACTCTGTGTACTCCTTCCATCTTCTTTTGATACTTCCTGGATCATTCAACATTCTACCCAAACTATCTTTAAGTATTGCCACCTGTGGCTTGGATTTGTTTCTCAACTCCTTCAGCTTAAGAAATGCTGAGCGAGTTCGGCCCTTTTGATTTTCTGACTCCAGCTCTCTACACATTTCATTATAGTATCTTACTTTGTCATCCCGAGCTGTCTTTTGAAATTTTCTTTTCAGCTCTTTGAATTCTTGATTTCTTCCTTTACCTTTGGCTTCTTGGTGCTCTAATGCAATACTCAGAGTCTCATCTGACCTCCATCTTGGCCTTTTCTTCTTCTTCAGCCTTTGTAATGATCTTTTGCATTCTTTGTGGATGATTTTCTTGATATCCTACCAGAGCTCATTTGGTCTATGCTCATTGGTGCTCAAGGCCTCAAACCTTTTCCTGATATGGTTTTGAAATTCAAGTGGGACAGACTTAAGGTCAAATCTTGGTTCCCATGGACTTGATTTAAATTTCCTCAACTTCAGCTTGAACTTGCATATGAGTAGTTGGAGGTCTGTCCCGCAATCAGCGCTGGCCTGATTTTCACTGCTGGTATTGAGCTTCTCCAGGGGGTCTTTCCACAAATGTAATTGATTTGATTCCTATGCATACCATCAGGTGAGATCCATGTGTATAGTCTGCGTTTATGTTGCTTATAAAAGCTATTTGCAATGAATAAGTCATTGAATGTGCAGAACTCTATCATTCTAACTCCAGCCTCATTTCTCTCACCAAGCCGTGTTTTCCAGCTACTGATCCTTCTTTCCTGTTCCCAACTTTTGCATTCCAGTCGTCCATTATTATTAATGCATCCTGATTGCATGTTTGATCAATTTCTGTCTGCAAAAGTTGGTAAAAGTCTTCTATTTCTTCCTCTTTGGCTCTAGTTGTTGGTGCATATATTTGAATGATAGTGGTATTCACTGGACTTCCTTGTAGCGTATTGTTATTATCCTGTCGCTCACCACTTTGTATTTCAGGATAGATCTATAAATGACTTTTTTAATTATGAAACCAACCCCATTTTTTCCTCACCTTTTCATCCCCAGCATAATAAATCATATGATCATCTGATTAAAAATGTCCCATGCCAAGCCATCTCATTTTGGTAATACATAGTATGTCAATATTTATGCGTTCCATTTCTTTCTTAACAATGTCCGATTTTCCTACATTCATGCTTTTCACATTCTACTTTCCAATCACTAGTGTCTCATTACAGCTGTTTGTTTCTCCATGTTTCCATTTCTAAGCTCTCAGTTTCATGTGCCATGTCTGTCAGTCCAATGATTATCTAAGTGTGTTCTATTGTACATAGGGTTTTCAAAGGCCTGTAATTTCAGAAGTGGATGGCCAATCCTTCTTCCTAGTCTGTCTCAATTTTGAAATATATAAAATAGTATCTGACAGACAAGTATTCTATAGAAAAGAGCAGATGAAAGACATTTACCAATTAGAAAAGGACCAATATTTAATGTTGCTGCCCACTCGGCTACATGTTTGGTTGGGTTTTTTTGTTTTGTTTTGTTTTGTTTTGTCTTGGTTTTGTTTGTTGTTGTGGTTTTTTTTTAAATCCACCCTTTCCCTACTTCATCACCAACACTTCCTACTTTTGCCTACAACATTCAACACTTGTCTCCCATTGACCAGGTCTTGATGTGATGGCATAAATAGCAAGCAATAAGAATTTCTCTGATTCTGACCATATCCTGCTGCTGTAAGTCTCTTATGATGCAATCTGTATGACTTCAATTTGGTGGTCTTTAATTTTCTCAATGAAGAAAGAAACAAATCAATGAATTATAATGTCTAGAAGATAGTACTCTATTGTTGCCAAGAAAGCTGGGCATGGATAATCTGGCTCCCTCCTGGGACTTTCAAAAACATGGCTCAATAACTTTAATGGAAAAGCATCTTTTCCCAAATATTACTTACATTTTTCCCTATTTCAAGTAATATGCACCCCTTGATTCTACCAGAGTTGTCTCAAAAAGAAATAATTGCATATGTAGAGATTGGACTATGCCTTATTCTGGAGTTTTGGGTTTTTAAAAATATATATTGTCCAAGACATAAGAAGTTTGAAATATTGAGTTATTGTTGTTGTTGTTATGTGCCGTCGAGTCGTTTGCGACTCATAGCGACCCTATGTACAACAGCCCTAAACCGTGCTCTATCCTGTGCCAATCTCATTGCCTCTGACACACCCATCCCGAGTGCCCCAGACTATACCTTCTCAAAAGAAAAGTTGTAATTACCAGAAGATAAGCCATAGCATTTGGGGATATACAATCTTTTAGAAGTCAAGAGTATCTATGCAAATGTCAATTGTTGGTTTTCATGTCAAAGATTCGACTCACCCGTCTTTCAAACAGCATTCCAATTTCTCTTGGGAAATTGTCCCTTTACTGAACTCAATCAATTCTGATTCAAAAAGAGTTGAGCTTCAGTCTCAGACCTTTTTGATCAGGAAGCATTTTAGGAAAACTCACATGGTGTAAGGCTATAGAACTCGGTTTGGGAATTTTTATTGGAACTTGTAGGAACGAAGAGTTACTTCTAGGCTCCTATACTGTGAGAGGATCATAGTCTAGGTGAGAGTTCTACAACTTTCTGTCTGTAAAAATGAGATAGTAAATATTTTCTACTTTGTGGGTAATAAAATTTCTAACACAGCTACTCAGTTCTGCCCCTGTCACAGAAAACAGGTAGGAAAAATGAGAAGATAAATGGATGCAGCTGTGTTACAATAAAACTTTATTTATGGGCAAGGAAATTTAAATTTTACATCTTTTTCATGTGTCATAAAATTGTATTTTTAAAATACAGAAGAACACTTAGTAATGGGATGTATTTGAAGAGAACATCATTGTTGGTCAATCCTGTGTTAGATGCTTGAACAAACAATAGCCACTAAAACAAAAGCTCCTAAGGGACTTTATATTCTAGTCACAAAAATAGAAGAGTACACTTAATCAGACTAGCAGATACGGCACCTGAGACCAGGCCCTCAAATTTGGAACCGCAAAGGATGAAAAACAGTTGTAAGCTAGAGACATTAGTGATTGAAACATGGACTGTAAGGAGCATGAGTGTAGCAAGACTGGACATCATTATGGCAGAAAGAGAATGCATAAATATTGATGTACTAGGAGAAATGAGATGGCTTGTAATAGAGCATTTTGAATCAGACTACACTGGAAATGAAAAGGTGAGGAAAAATAGGGTCATTTTCATAGTTAAAAAGGTCATTTCTAGATCATTCTTGAAATATAATACTGTGAGCAGTAGGATAATATCCATATGCATACAAGGAAGTTTAGTGAATACCACTATTATTCAAATATATGTACCAGCAACCAGAGCTGAAGAGAAAATAGATGATTTCTACTAACATTTGCTGTCAAAAATCAATCAAGCATGCAACAAAGATGCATCAATAATAATACACAACTAGAATGCAAAAGTTGGGAACAGAGAAGAAAGATCAGTAGTTGGAAAACATGGACTTGGTGACAGAAATGAGGCTGGTGATAGAAGGACAGAATTTTATACAGTCAATGATTTACTCATTGCAAATACCTTTAATAGGAAACATAAACACAGAATGCACACATGGATTTCACCTGATGGTATGTACAGGAATCAGATCCATTACACCTGTGGAAACAATAGTTGCAGAAGCGCAATATAATCTGTCAACTAGGCTAGGTGCTAATGGTGGAACAGATCACCAACTACTCATATACAAGTTTAAACTAAAGCTAAAGAAGGTTAAATCAAATCCACAGCAACCAAAATTTGGCCTTGAGTCTATCCCACCTGAATTTAAAAAAACATCTCAGGAACAGATTTGAGGACTTGAGCACTAATGAAGGAAGATCATATAAATTTGGAAGGCTATTAAGACTATGATTCAAAAAGAATGTATCATCCAGGAAGAGTGCAAACGGTCATTGCAAAGACAGAAGACGAAGAAAAGACCAAAATGGATGTCAGAAGAGACTCTGAAGATTGCACTGGAGTGTAAAGAAGCCAAAGCACAAGGAAGAATTCAAGATACTAAAGAGCTGAACAGAAGATTCCAAAAGGCTGCTCGGAATGACAAAG